>NW_025791108.1:0-137748 GCF_907164935.1 Osmia bicornis bicornis
TCTGGGGGGCCGGGTGTCTCCGGGCGGAGAGTGGCGTCTCCCTTCCACGCTGGGAGTGGCGCTGGCCCCCGCAGGGGGGGTGCAGCGGAGCCGAGGGAGTCCCCCTGGAGGGTGGCCGGCCACGGCTCACCGCAGCCCACAGGGGGACGACTCGGCGGTTCGGAGGCGCCCTGTTTAGGCGCCATTGCACGCGGACCCGAGGTGTACCCGGCACCGGAAGCAGGCAGAGCGAAGGATAGCATCCGACCTTCCTCGCGGGCGGGCGGGGTGTTGCTCCTCCCCGTAGCCTGTGAGGAGAACGAGGCGCGGGGACTGCAGACGGTACGGGCTGGGGGGCCCGGCCGCCATTGCACGCAATTCCTCCGCGATGGAGCCGGCACCGAGTGCGACCCCTGGTGCAGGCTGGGGGAGATCTTACTCAACCAGTGAGGGCCGCTTTCAGCGGACGGCGGGGGAGTCTCCGGAGTTATAGTAATCAGGTCCCGGAGCCTCTGCCATATGCCAGAGGAGGTCGCCGTGGGGTTTTAGTCAGTAGGAATCTGACACTCCCCCGCTGCCCTACCCCACGGGTGGCGGGGTGTCTTATGTAAGATTTCCTCACGGAGAAAAAAATAAAAGGTTGGATTCCCGGTCGACGCGTCGAGGAAAGCGGACGTGTTTCGTAGTCGCTCCGTGGTTAGATTTTCAACACGGTGGATAGCGGCATAGTTATTCGCGTTTTTTTGTAAAATCATTTTTATTATGTGTTCGGAAGTGCTATTGTATCGCTGTTTGATTAAACATTGTGTTAATTTATTGTTAAATAACGAAAACGTGATGTGCGTGTTACGCGGCATTTTGACGTCGTGTTTCCGATGTTCGGGGTGTTAATTATAAACATTGGACATTATTTAAGGATAATTTTCGTAAATTGGAAACGATTCGCAGTGAAATTCCGTGTTTTTGGAGCCATAGCTCCAAAACTACGCATCTGATCAAAAAATGTCGTACAACATAAATAGTAGGAAATTTAATTTCCTACAAAAAAGGTCTGTTAACAGTTTGCCATAGCTCGCACCGTTTCCCGAGATATTTGCAGATTTACTTCAAGGAAAGGGGTGTCACGCACATATTCCGAGATATTCCTTCTTCTTGTTCTTCTTCTGCACAGCTGCGCTGGAAGTGGCACTTACAGCTGGGAATAGTGAGTACAGCTTAGAATAGTGCAGAGTTACCTCAAGGAAAGGGGCCACAGTGTTTCTTCTTCCTTACCTAATCGGTAAGACGTTCGTTTTGAACGGCTGTTTATTGTCGTTTGGAGCGACGACGCTGGCCGATTGTGTTGTCTTGCAAGGCCGCAATATGGATCTCTCTTCTTTTCTCTGAATCGATGCATGCTGCCCAGTTGCCTGGTTGTTGGAAAGTCCCTGTACGAGAGTGCATACAAGCCTGTTTATTTACGGCCGGATTTGCGCGCGTGGCGGAAACTTGGATGCTTGCGAGGCGTGCTTTGATTTATCCTTATACATCTTTCGGTGTAAATTTTTATTCCTTTTGCATCTGTATGGACGCGATCGCTTACAATTTACAACTTACAATTTGCAATTTACAATCTGCAATCTATGTGTTCAAAAGTGTTCGAGATTGTAACGAGGTCTTGAGCTTGCGATTGAGAACCGGTTCGGAATGTAGGATCGGCAGTGAGACGGCAATTGAAAATTAATGCACTTGAGATTGCACAAAACAAACAATGTATATTTACAGGCACAATTACACTATGTACAGCATTTACAATAAATTGTGCGTTGCACGAATTTATGATGATCGTAGATCGTGAAGATTCACCCGCGTCGCGGATAATTTGCGATTGAGATTGCGCTGTATTAGAACCACGTGTTGGTTCAACACGTGGTCACCACGAAATTCTACTAATTTACTTTGATCGGTGATCAATGATAATGGCGTCGTTGCGCGCGAGCCGGCGAGAAGACCCCTGCTCACGCGTCACGTGAGCGCCATCATGGCTGAGCGGATTCTCAAACACATGTGCTCTCCATATTATATCAGACGGGTATTCTCTTCTCCTGTTATCTGTTAATTACACTCTACCTCCACTTCCATTGGCTGGCGTTAGGGCTTCCTGCAAATAGACTAGGATTATGTTACATTTTACATTTAATACTATGGTTAATTCCTGATGTTAACAGTTCTGTCTCTTCCTATTATTCTCATTATGAGGTATATGTTGCTACTTATCTTTATTGATGATTTGCTCGCAATAATTTCTAATTGTTTTTTATTGCCTTCATTTGATCATTGATTGTACTCCATCATGTTCGCTTGCCAACCACGTTGAGGTTGTGGTCGCGTAAATGTTCCTGCAAGTAAATTTAAGTAACTTAATAGTTTCAGTGAGTGGTTTCAATTATTAGTATTACATTACGCTCACCTATTTATTTTCTTCCCAGCTTATTTTCTGGTTATATCCTATATTCTATATTTTATACTGTACCTTATTTACCTTTACCTCTGATAATAATTAGTAGCATTCTATGTTATGTTATATATGCTTCTCTTCTCTCATGGCTGGCTTGCTATTTGCTATCTGCCTGGCGACTTTATTTTACTTTACGGTTCACATCCTTGGTTTATTTCATCTCAAATTTATGGTTTATCTTGAGTTTAATTTTATGTGATTATATTGTGCGCTAGTGTTGAATGTTAAATATTCCTCTTCTGCTAATTGGCTGCTCGGCTGTATGTATGTATGTTTGACGTTTTAGGTTTTGGAGGTTTTGTTGGTCATTTGCTTATGTCCAGTTCACATATGCTCGCTTGCCTGCTTGCGTGCAATACTACTTATGTTTACTTCACAGGTTCTCACGTTCTCATATTGCTGACTGTTTCTTTTACTGTTAACTATTCATTAACTGCTCTATTGCATTAGATGCATTAGATGCATATATATATTTATTTCCCGTTGTATTTGTGATTTGGTTTAACCAGTTTTAGTATGTTTAGTATGTTTAGTATGCTTATTATGACAGCTGTTATTGAATGTATGGGCTCCTCTATACTATTCATGTGCTTCATGTGCTTATTAAGTCCTAATCATTATTTATTATTTATTTATTCATTCACTCATTCATTTATTCATTTATTTATTCATTTATTCTTTACTCATTATTTATTCATTATTTATCGTTGCATATTTGGGGCATTCGAAGCGCTACTCGAAGCGCTATGCTTGTCATGAGCGTGTGTGTGTGTGTGTGTAAAGTATGTATGGGACAGGTCATCGAGGATTGCAGCCTACCAAGATGTGGCACAGTCAACCGAGGAAAGGACTCACCCCGGGCCCTGGCTGTGCTGAAGAGCAAGCCCTGTTAAAACAGGTGAACACATGGCGCGACCACCCGGAATGGGCTTACTTCGGTTCCTGGTCGTGGCCGAAGAAGAATCCTGTGCCTTACCGTACAGGTTGAAAATGTCCTACCGCTGGATCGTAGGTGCAACGGCGTAGATCCGCAGATGCCCCATGTGCCTAGCGCATGGCGTTCTTGCGGGCGGCCGCAATAACGCGTAATGCGTTGAAGTGCCGAAGCGTCGTTGTGGCGATACGCTGGTATTCCTTTATGAATTCTAACGAGTGAAGAGATGCCGGCGGCCCACGTTAGGGGAGAGGTTTTAGTGGGTAGTATGTCCAGCCACGAGAGTGCCCACTCTGGGCTGCCCGTCTAGGTCGCCCCTTCAGGGCTGTGGCCTATGCTTGGGCTAAACTCAACCCTTAAGGGTTGGGTTGCCAGGTTGCCCCCTTCTGGCGTTGCCTCTTTGGGTTTGCCCTCACCCCACGGGCGCCAGGCTGCCCCTCCAGGGCGGACATGAGTCCCACACTGCCCGGGTCCCCTCTAGCCGAATAGACGAAATGGCGAACCAATCCGCGCGTGCGCAACCGCATTTCCTATTCCAACTGAACCAAAAAAAAAAAAAAAAAAGTTTTCAGGGGGACCCACGGACCTGGCCAAGTGTACTGGCTGGGCGGGGAGGTGATACCCCGACGTGGCGCGTCCCCAGGTGGCGGATAGGGGAATGCTGATAGGGTAGGAGTGCAATAAAATAGCTCCCGCGGACCAAACACCAAAGGAAGGAAAACCCAACAAAACCTCCCTGTGACTGGGGGATAGGATACAAACACGGTAACCCCTGCCTGTCGTACAAGGCGACTGAAAGGGGGGCGTTTGCTACTGTCGAAGTAGCCTCGCAGATGACCCGGGGCGATGCCGGTGGGATCTACGGATCCTGGCAGGGCCTCCCTTGCCGGTAAGGCCTGGGTCGGAGAGGCGAAAAGGTGGCTGCAGCGTCGTTCAGTTCTCCAGGGGCCAGGCTGCGTAGCGGTCGGAGTGCCCAAGCACTTACACCGTAACCCAGTGGTCACGTTTCGCTGGAACGGCGGGCTTGCCTTCATTGGCCGGCCCGTGAGGATGACAACCGCTATAAAAAATCTCTAGCCCCAAGCTGCGGTACGCGGTGATGAGGGCGCCCCTGGAGTCAGCGCCAGGGGAGGCTGATGGGTGCAACAGTCTCTAGCGGCCAACCCCGGGGTATCTGGCGACCCTCCGGGAGTACTAGCCTTATCCGGGTAAGGCGGCTTTGCCCGGGTTGACCCACAGACCGACCCACTCGTGGGAACACTATGGATGACTTGAAACTAAAAACGCCAACAACAACAACAAACACTGGGCGGGACGTACCGATGACGACTGCGGCTGTTCAACAGGACGCGAGACGGGAAACGGGAGCGGAGGATATGGCGCAGCCCAGCACTAGCAGGGTAACGGCTGCGCGCCGCCTATCCGTCCAATTAACCAGGGCGGATGTGGAGTGGCCTCCCCTGAGGCCGGTACGAGGAGGGGCCGGAGTTTCCCCGCCGGCGTCTGATGCCCCCGCAACCAGAGAGAGTGAGGTGGACTTGGACTCGGACGAGTCACTCTCCTCGGCAGTATCTCTGGAGGCACGGCGCACGAGCAAGAGGGGTCGCCCGCCGACCACGGGCCAGTACGTGTGGCTCGCGGCAGCTAAGCAGAGAGTCCTGGATGTCCAGCGCCGGGAACTTGACCTGCTGGAGGGTAGGAGGGTGCTCGATCCTATCGAGGACCCTGTAGAACCGAGTCGGGGTAGCAGGTCCCTCCCGGACCCTGAGGACCTGGCGGAGCAAGTCAAGTCCCCACGCCCGACCTTATTGCGCAGTCCTTGGAGTTCTGTCGCGACATCGACAAGGTCGCGGCCGTCTCCAAGGGGCTGAAAGGGACGTTTGTTCGCAAGCTGAGGATGGCCTCCCGCTACCTGATGGCCATCCACACGGGAGCGGGAATCAGGGCTGCACCTGCCACGGCCGATAAAGAGGTGAAGGAGCTTCGCGATCAGCTGAAGCTGCGGGAGGAACAAGTGGCTGCCCAGGAGGCCCAAATCAACATCCTGCAAAATAGCCTGGCAGACATTACATGCAGGATCGCTGCCACAGAGCTGCCGGCGCCTGAAGGCCCCGGCCCACCCAAAAGGTCGGCGAGGCCCGGCTCGCCGTTGTCTGGCGGAGAGGCGGGCAGGAAAAGGAGGAAGGACGCAGTCGAAGCTTCCGACTTACCGTCTTGCCCACCTGAATGTCCAGTGGTGCTAGTGCCAATCCCAGCTGCTGCACCTGGAAAAAAGGAGGGGATGGTTGGTGGCCTCGAGCCCGACCTAATGAGGGGATTTGCGGCTCTCCTCGAAAAGGGCCTGTCGGGGCTCCGGGCGGAGTTCAAAGCCGCTATTGCAGCCGTCCAGCCCCCGCCTAAGAGGGCGGAGCATGTTAAGGGGGGAGCTGCGGCTGCGACCATCCCCACAGCATCGAGGAAGGAAGCTGAGAGGCGGGTGCGGAATAGGACCCTGCCTGCCACGGAGCCGTTGCCGGGGCTCTCCTCAGCACCCGACCAACCGGCATCATTTGTGGAGGCTAGAACGGCCCGGATTGTCGAAGAACATCCGAGTACGGCGGATGGGACCTGGTTGACGGTGGTCGGCCGCCGCGCTAAAGCTGCAGAGAAGAAGGCGGCAGCGGCCAAGGCCCCTCCCTCCCAGAGTTCCTAGGTGGTTGCCCCGAAGGGGCAGAAGAGAGGGGCGGCGCCGGCGATTAAGGGGCAAGGGGCCCAACCTGCCAGGCAGAAGGCCCCCCGCCCTCCTCGTACTGCGGCGATCACCATCATCCTAGTTGCCGAGGCTAAGGTCTCATACGCCGAGGCCATGATCATGGCCCGGGAGCAGGTCAAGTTGGAGGAGCTGGGCATCGCGGCGTTGATGCCCAGAAGAGCTCGGACCGGTGGCTTGGTCCTCGAGTTACCTGGGGAGGACAGGACGGAGAAAGCTGCCAAGTTGGCTGACCGACTCCGCCAGGTGTTCAGTGGCACCGAGGTGAGGGTTGCCCGCCCCATAATAATGGACGAGGTTAGGGTGACCGAGTCGTCGAGACCGGCGGAGGTGGCGGCCGCATTGGCCGCTGCGGGGGGTTGCTCCGCTGAAGAAATTAAAATGGGGGAGATTCGCAACTCCCCCCAAAGGATGGGGACTGTCTGGGCGAGATGCCCTCTAGCGGCACTCAAAAAGTTACCCGCCTCTGGGAGGGTTCTGGTCGGGAGGTCCTCGGCCAGAATACAGGCGCTACCACCGCGGCCATTGCAGTGCTATCGCTGCCTGGAAAGAGGGCATGTTAGGCTGCGATGCACCTGCGAAGCTGATAGGTCCGACCGCTGCTATGCGTGCGGAGAGTCGGGCCACGTGGCCAGCAAGTGTAGCGCCACCCCGCGGTGCCCCCTCTGTGCGGACCTGGGGCGGCCTGCGGGGCATCGATTGGGGGCAAAAGGTTGTGCCACCTCCTCCTCCCAGAGGAAGAAGAAGAGTGCCGTTGAAGGGGCAGGAACAGGCATCAAGGACCAAGCCTGCGGAGTCGAAGAAGGGGGGCAAGAAAAATCCCCCTGCCAAGTCGGCGAGTAAAAATACCGCGGAGGCGGCTCGTAAAGCCTAGGTATGGGGTCCAAGGGCCCTATACTTCAGGCCAACTTGAACGACTCGGCGAGGGCTCAGAACATGTTGTTCCAAACCCTGGCCGAGTGGAAGGCTGGGTTAGCGGTGGCCGCGGAGCCGTACCGAGCCCTCGACAGACCAGATTGGTTCGGGGACGAGGACGGCTCCGTGGCGATTATTGGCACCGCAGTACGCCCACACCCCGCCCCACTGGAACGGGGCCGGGGGTTCGTCGGCGTGCTGTGGGGTGAAATAGCGGTGGTGGGGATCTATGTCCCGCCCAGATGGCCTCTCGTGCAATATGAACAGTACCTGGGCCGGGTGGGGGACTTTGTCTCCCGTTGTTCCACCCGGCCAGTGCTAGTCTTCGGGGACTTTAATGCCCATGCGTCACTTTGGGGCTCACCAAGGACAGACACGAGAGGCAGGGCGGTCGTAAATTGGGCGGCGGGGCTAGGACTCCACCTGCTCAATGTGCGGTCCGTTAGCACCTGCGTGCCTGTCCAGGGGGAGTCTATAGTCGATCTGTCTTTCGCTACTCCCCTGGCCGCGCGTATGATGCCGAGATGGAGGGTCGTGGAAGAGGCGGTCACACTTAGTAACCATCTATACATCCGCCACGACCTTACCACCACCGCCCGCCACCCATGTGGACCACCACCGCTACGATGGGCGCTGAAGAGGATGTACGAGGATGTGCTGATAGCTGCAGCCCTCGCTCTGGCCTCGCTGTCAATACCTGCCGGGCCGGTCGCGGACATTAGGGAGGAGGTAGAATGGTTCCGGGGAGCCATGAAGGCGGTGTGCGACGTCGCCATGCCCCGGGCCAAGAACCTCCCCAGGCGGGCCGCCTACTGGTGGACGGGTGAAATTGGTGATCTGAGACGAGATTGTTTCGCAGCCCGTCGCCAGTGGCAAAGGGCCCGCAGAAGAAGGACATTCCGCGACCCAGCAAGGGAGGAGAATCTGCACGGGCAATACCGAGTTTTGGAGACTGCCCTACAGGCAGCCATCATGGAGTCTAAATCCCGGGCATGGGACGAGCTCCTAGGCTCTCTCCAGAAGGACCCATGAGGGCGTCCATACAAAATGGTGATGGGCAAACTTAAGCCCTGGGCACCCCCGGTCACGGAGAGCCTCGACCCCCAGTTTTCGGGACGGGGTGTCGACACTTTGTTCCCACGAGAAAGGGAACACACCCGCCCCCCGCCGGACCACGAGGAGTTGGATTGGTCCGACGAACTGGGGGTCACGGAGGTGGAGCTGGCCGCGACGATTAAACGGATGGGAGCCCGAAACACTGCTCCGGGCCCCGATGGCGTTCCCGGCCGTGCCTGGGTGAAGGCTCTACGCGTCCTCGGTCCGAGATTGAGACGCCTCTTCAGCGCCTGCATTAAGGATGGGGTCTTCCCAGAACAGTGGAAGACGGGGCGGCTAGTCCTCATCCGGAAGGATGGGCGACCCTCCGACAGTCCATCGGCCTTCCGGCCCATCGTGCTGTTGGACGAGGTGGGGAAGTTGTTCGAGCGAATTCTGGTATCCCA
Organism: Osmia bicornis bicornis; assembly: GCF_907164935.1. NCBI lineage: Eukaryota > Metazoa > Arthropoda > Insecta > Hymenoptera > Megachilidae > Osmia > Osmia bicornis. The sequence continues at coordinate 8,577 of NW_025791108.1, forward strand.
CCAGACTGGTATCGTCCAGCACCTGTCCCGACTTGGCCGAGTCGCAATATGGCTTCAGGCGGGGGCGAAGCACTATCGACGCAATCCAGTCGATGCGCTCCCGCTGCGACTCGGCCACGTCCCGGGGCAGGGTGGCGTTAGGCGTTAGTCTAGACATCGTTAACGCCTTCAACATCCTGCCCCACGGGACGATAAGGGGGGCGCTGATACGCCACAAGGCGCCCCCCTACATGAGGATGATCGTCGGCGACTACCTCCGGGACAGGAAGATAGTGTACAGGGGCCGGGATGGCCAGATGCACGAGAGGGACTTGGACTGTGGCGTACCCCAGGGTTCTGCGAAAGGTTCCACACTTTGGGACCTGGGGTACGACCCGGTCTTGCGGGTCGAGCTCCCGACCGGTGTGAGCCTCACGTGCTTCGCAGATGATACGCACGTGTTGGCCGTCGGTCGGGGGTGGAAAAGGACTAGCCGCCTCGCCGAGATTGGCGTCGCTGCCGTTGCCGCGAGGATCCGGCGGCTGATGCTTCAGCTAGCTCCCCACAAAACCGAGGCGATGTGGTTTTACTCGCCTCGACGTGGGGTTGCGCCACCGCCCCAGTCGGTGGCCCATGTGAGTGGAGTCGACGTCCAGGTGGGGAAGGGCCACAGGTACTTGGGCCTCCACTTGGACAGCCACTGGCGCTTCGAGGAGCACTTCGGTCGTCTGGCCCCTTGACTAGACTGGGCAAGCAACGCGCTTGCCCCTCTACTGCCGAATATCGGGGGGCCCAACGAGAAGGTTCGCCGTCTCTACGTGGGGATCGTGCGGAGCATGGCCCTCTATGGTGCGCCCATATGGGAGTACGCCCTGATGGATTCCCGGCGCAGCCAGCAACTGCTGCGCCGGGCTGAGCGGAGGATAGCCATCAGGGTAATCAGAGGTTGCCGCACGGTCCGCTACGAGGCGGCGATGACCCTGGCGGGGGTTGTGCCCTTCAAGTTCCAGGCGGAGGGTGACGCCAAAGTCTTCTGGCGTCTGCGTGCCCTTCGTCGGGACGGGATCCCGCCAGAAGAGATGACCGAAGCTGTTGCCAGGATTAGGCGCCAGGCCCGGCAGAGAGCCCTGCGCGTAGCCGGGGCGGTTTTTCCAGTGCTCAAGAAATGGAGGGACCGCGGCCACGGAAGGCTCACATTTAGGACCACACAGGTGCTCACCGGTGAGCTCCTGCACTGGATCCGGGCGGAGGGGACGGCAGCATGCCATCACTGCGGGGCGGGGCGGGACACCGCGCAACATACCCTGGAGCACTGTCCAGCGTTTGCGCGGGGCCGTCACGGCCGGCGGTGCGAAGTTGGTGGTGATCTCTCGCCGGCGGCACTTGTCAAAGAGATGCTCGCCGGCGAGAATCAGTGGCGGGCGGTGACCGATTACTGCGAGACGGTCATCGCCCTGAAGGAGAAAGCGGAGCAGGGTCGGGACAGAACCGACCCCATCCGCAGAAGGACGAGGGGGCGTCGTCGGGGGAGACCCCCTGACGGCGTCACCTGAGGGAGATGGGGCGGTGGGCCGTGAAGATGTTACATACCAGGCCCACCGCCCCCAACGGGGAGAAGAGGATGGGGGGAGCACACTCTCCCCCTGAAGAGGAGTTCTGTGCGGGGACACCAGTCGCCCCTCGGAAGAGGAGCACCGGGGAGGGGTGAACGCCCCTCCCCCAACACCGATCGCGCGGCCCCGCGAAACTTATGCGGGGCCGCAGGGCCGCAGGGGGCCGGGGCTGGGGCCTCGGTCCCGATTGCACGCGGCCCGAGGAGTGCCGTCATCGGGTGTGGCCCCCGATAGCGGCGGAGTTTGGCACGTAGGCGGAGGGCCAAAGCTAGACCCTCCCCCGAGCAAGGCGGCGTCAACGCGCCATGGGTGTTTGGGCCCCGGTGTTGTTCGTCAGAGGTCCCGGGGACCTCCCCAACACACAGCGAAGTCCACCGTGGGAGTTTTAGCCGGTAAAAATCCGGCACTACCCTCGGCTCCTCCCCAGGAGGGCTGGAGGCGTCTTTCGAAGATTGCCCCCACGTAAAAAAAAAAAAAAAAAATTTTCAGGGGGAATCTATTTTGGATCTGGGCTGGGCGTCCCTTGTGGCCGGGCGCATGGTGCAAAATTGGAGGGTGGCGGCGAGGCAGACGCTGAGTGATCATCTATACATCACCTTCAGCTACTCCCTCCCCGCCGCCCATGCCCTCTGCACGATCCCCACGTAGAGCCGGCGAACCTTCTCGTTGGGCCCCCCGATATTGGGCAGTAGACGGGCAAGCGCGTTGCTTGCCCTGTCTAGTCGGGGGGCCAGACGACCGAAGTGCTCCTCGAAGCGCCAGTGGCTGTCCAGGTGGAGGCCCAAGTACCTGTGGCTATTCTCCACCTGGATGTCGACTCCACTCACATGGACCACCGACAGGGGCGGTGTCGCAACCCCACGCCGAGGCGAGTAAAACCACATCTCCTCGGTTTTGAGGGGAGCTAGCTGAAGCCCCAGAAGCCGGATCCCCGCGGCAACGGCAGCGACGCCAATCTCGGCGAGGCGGCTAGTCCTTTTCCACCCCCGACCGACGGCGAACACGCGCGTATCATCTGCGAAGCACGTGAGGCTCACGCCGGTCGGGAGCTCGACCCGCAAGACCGGGTCGTACCCCAGGTCCCAAAGTGTGGGACCTTTCGCAGAACCCTGGGGTACGCCACAGTCCAAGTCCCTCTCGTGCATCTGGCCATCCCGGCCCCTGTACACTCAGTCCCATCGAAGTTGTCGCAGTGAAGTTGGCGCGCTAACGCATTCACGCCGCGGCGGCGTTAGCGCGCCAACTTCACTGCGACAACTTCGATGGGACTGATTGTACACTATCTTCCTGTCCCGGAGGTAGTCGCCGACGATCATCCTCATGTAGGGGGGCGCCTTGTGGCGTATCAACGCCCCCCTTATCGTCCCGTGGGGCAGGATGTTGAAGGCATTAACGATGTCTAGACTAACGCCTAACGCCACCCTGCCCCGGGACGTGGCCGAGTCGCAGCGGGAGCGCATCGACTGGATTGCGTCGATAGTGCTGCGCCCCCGCCTGAAGTCAGATTGCGACTCGGCCAAGTCGGGAGAGGTGCTGGACGAGGTGGGATACCAGAATCCGCTCGAACAACTTCCCCACCTCGTCGAACAGCACGATGGGCCGGTAGGCCGAGGGACTGTCGGCGGGTCGCCCATCCTTCCGGATGAGGACTAGCCGCCCCGTCTTCCACTGTTCTGGGAAGACTCCATCCTTAATGCAGGCGCTGAAGAGGCGTCTCAATCTCGGACTGAGGACGCGTAGAGCCTTCACCCAGGCACGGCCGGGGACGCCATCGGGGCCCGGAGCAGTGTTTCGGGCCCCCATCCGTTTATACGCCCCGGCCAGCTCCTCCTCCCTGACCCCCAGTTCGTCGGCCCAAGCCACCTCCTCGTAGTCCGGCGGGGGGCGGGTGTGTTCCCTCTCTCGTGGGAACAAAGTGTCGACTACCCGCCCCAAAACCGGGAGTCAAGGCACTCCGTGACCGAGGGCGCCCAGGGCCTAAGCCTGCCCATCACCATTTTGTATGGGCGGCCCCATGGGTCCTTCTGGAGAGAGCCTAGGAGCTCGTCCCGTGCCCGGAATTTATACTCCTTGATGGCCGTCTGCAGGGCAGTTTTCAAAACTCGGTACTGCCCGTACCGATCCTCCTCCGTCGCTGGGTCGCGGAATGTCCTTCTTCTACGGGCCCTTTGCCACTGACGCCGGGCTGCGAGATAATCTCGTCTCAGATCACCAATTTCGCCTGTCCACCAGTTCGCGGCCCGCCTGGGGAGGTTCTTGACCCGGGGCATGGCGGCGTCGCACACCGCCTTCATGGCTCCCCGGAACCATTCTACCTCCTCCCTAATGTTCGCGACCGGCCCGACAGGTGTTGGCAGCCAGGCCAGAGCGAGGGCTGCAGCCATCAGCACGTCCTCGTCCATCCTCTTCAGCGCCCACCGTAGCGGTGGTGGTCCACAGGGGTGGCGGGCGGTGGTGGTAAGGTCGAGGCGGATGTATAGATGGTCACTAAGTGTGACAGCCTCTTCCACCACCCTCCATCTCTGCACCATACGCGCGGCCAGGGGAGTAGCGAAAGACAGATCGACTATAGACTCCCCCTGGGCACGCACGCAGGTGCTAACGAATCCCACATTGAGCAGGTGGAGTCCTAGCCCCGCCGCCCAATTTACGACCGCCCTGCCTCTCTCGTCTCTCTTCGGGGAGCCCCAAAGTGACGCATGGGCATTAAAGTCCCCGAGGACTAGCACTGGCCGGGGGGAACAACGGGAGACAAAGTGCCCCACCCGGCCCCGTTCCAGTGGGGCGGGGTGTGGAGGCACTGCGGTGCCAATAATTGCCACGGAGCCGTCCTCGTCCCCGAAACAATCTGGTCTGTCGAGGACTCGGTACGTCTCCGCGGCCATCGCCAACCCAGCCTTCCACTCGGCCAGGACTTGGAACAACATGTCCTGAGCCCTGGCCGAGCCGTTCAAGTTGGCCTGAAGTATAGGGCCCTTGGGCCCCATACCTAGGCCTTACGAGCCGCCTCCGCGGCATTTTTACTAGCCGACTTGGCAGGGGGATTTTTCTTGCTCCCCTTCTTCGACTCCGCAGGCTTGGTCCTTGATGCCTGTTCCTTGGGGGCTATTCCTGCCCCTTCAGCGGCACTCTTCTTCTTCCTTTGGGAGGAGGAGGGGGCACAACCATTTACGCCCAATCGATGCCCCGCGGGCCGCCCCAGGTCCGCACAGACGGGGCACCGCGGGGTGGCGCTACACTTGCTGGCCACGTGGCCCGACTCTCCGCACGCATAGCAGCGGTCGGACCTATCAGCTTCGCAGGTGCATCGCTGCCTAACATGCCCTCTTTCCAGGCAGCGATAGCACTGCAATGGCCGCGGTAGTAGCGCCTGTATTCTGGCCGAGGACCACCCGACCAGGACCCTCCCAGAGGCGGATCACTTTTTGAGTGCCGCTAGAGGGCATCTCGCCCAGACGGTCCCCATCTGGGGGAGGTGCGAATCTCCCCCATTTTAATTTCTTCAGCGGAGCAACCCCCCGCAGCGGCCAATGCGGCCGCCACCTCCGCCGGGGTGACCGAGTCGTCGAGACCGGTCATCCTTACCTCGCCCATATTTATGGGGCGGGCAACCCTCACCTCAGTGCCACTGAACACCTGGCGGGGTCAGTCAGCCAACTTGGCAGCTTTCTCCGTCCTGTCCTCCCCCAGGTATCTCGAGGACCAAGCCCCCGGTCCGAGCTCGCCTGGGCATCAACGCCGTGATGCCCAGCTCCTCCAACTTGACCCGCTCCCGGGCCATGAGCATGGCCTCGGCGTATGAGACCTTAGCCTCGGGAGCTAGGTTGATGGTGACCGCCGCAGTACGAGGAGGGCGGGGGGCCTTCTGCCTGGCAGGTTGGGCCCCTTTCCCCTTAACCGCCGGTGCCGCCACTCTCTTTTGCCCCTTCTTGGCAACCACCATGGAGCTCTGGGAGGGAGGGGCCTTGGCCACTGCCGCCTTTTTCTCTGCAGCTTTAGCGCGGCGGCCGACCACAGTCACCCATGTCCCATCCGCTGTTCTCCGATGTTCTTCGACAATTCGGGCCATTCTAGCATCCACAAATGATGCCGGTTGGTCGGGTGCTGAGAAGGGCCCCAGCAACGGCTCCGTATCGGGCAGGGCCCTATTCCGCACCCGCCTCTCAGCTTCCTTCCGCGATGCAGTGGGGATGGTTACAGCCGCAGCTCCCCCCTTAACATGCTCCGCCCTCTTAGGCGGGGGCTGGACAGCTGCAATAGCGGCTTTGAACTCCGCCCGGAGCCCCGAGAGGCCCTTTTCCCCTCATCAGGTCGGGCTCGAGGCCACCAACCTTCCCCTCCTCTTTTCCAAGTGCAGCAGCTGGAATAGGGACTTGCACCACTGGACATTCAGGCGGGCAAGACGGTAAGTCGAAAGCTTCTCCTGCGTCCTTCCTCCTTCTCCTGCCCGCCTCTCCGCCAGACAACGGCGAGCCGGGCCTCGCCGACCTTTTGGGTGGGCCGGGGCCTTCAGGCGCCGGCAGCTCTGTGGCAGCGACCCTGCATGTAATGTCTGCCAGGCTATTTTGCAGGATGTTGATTTGGGCCTCCTGGGCAGCCACTTGTTCCTCCCGCAGCTTCAGCTGTTCGCGAAGCTCCTTCACCTCTTTATCGGCCCTGGCAGGTGCAGCCCTGATTCCCGCTCCCGTGTGGATGGCCTTCAGGTAGCGGGAGGCCATCCTCAGCTTGCGAACAAATGTCCCTTTCAGCCCCTTGGAGACGCCCGCGACCTTGTCGATGTCGCGACAGAACTCCAAGGACTGCGCAATAAGGTCGGGCGTGGGGACTTGACTTCCTCCGCCAGGTCCTCAGGGTCCGGGAGGGACCTGCTACCCCGACTCGGTTCTACAGGGTCCTCGATAGGATCGAGCACCCTCCTCCCCTCCAGCAGGTCAAGTTCCCGGCGCTGGACATCCAGGAATCTCTGCTTAGCCGCCGCGAGCCACACGTACTGGCCCGTGGTCTGCGGGCGAACCCTCTTGCTCGTGCGCCGTGCCTCCAGAGATACTGCCGAGGAGAGTCACTCGTCCGAGTCCAAGTCCACCTCACTCTCTCTGGATGCGGGGGCATCAGAGGCCGCCGCGGAAACTCCGGCCCCTCCTCGTACCGGCCTCTGGGGAGGCCACTCCAAATCCGCCCTAGTTAATCGGACGGATAGGCGGCGCGCATCCGTTACCCTGCTAGTGCTGGGCTGCGCCATATCCTCCGCGCCCGTTTCCCGTCTCGCGTCCTGTTGAACAGCCGCAGTCGGGGTCGGTACGTCCCGTCCAGTGTTTCTTGTTGTGGGCGTTTTTAGTTTCAAGTCATCCATAGTGTTCCCACGAGTGCGTCGGTCTGTGGGTCCACCCGGGCAGAGCCGCCTTACCCGGGTAATGCTAGTACTCCCGGAGGGTCGCCAGATACCCCGGGGTTGGCCGCTAGAGACTGATGCACCCATCAGCCTGCCCTGGCGCCGACTCCAGGGGCGCCCTCATCACCGCGTACCGCAGCTTGGGGCTAGAGATTTTTCGTAGCGGTTGTCATCCTCGCGGGCCGGCCAATAAAAGCAAGCCACCCGTTTCAGCGAAACGTGACAAGTGGGTTACGGTGTAATTGCTTGGGTACTCCGGGTTCGCTACCCGCACTCGACCGCCATGCAGCCTGGCCACTGGAGAACTCAACGACGCTGCAGCCACCTTTTCTCCTCTCCGACCCAGGCCTTACCGGCAAGGGAGGCCCTGCCAGGATCCGTAGATACCACCGGCATCACCCCGGGTCATCTGCGAGTCTACTTCGACAGCAGCAAACGCCCCCCTTTCAGTCGCCTTGTACGACAGGTAGGGGTTACCGTGTCTGTATTCTATCCCCCAGTCACAGGGAAGGTTTTGATGGGTTTTCCTTCCCTTGGTGTTTGGTCCGCGGGAGCTATTTTATTTCACTCCTACCCTCCATGCACTCCGAAAAGTGCATGGCGATCATTCCCCTATCCGCCACCTGGGGACGCGCCCCGCCAGGGTATCACCTCTCCGCCCAGCCAGTATACTTGGCCAGGTCCGTGGGTCCCCCTGAAACCTTTTTTGTTTTGTTTTTTTTTTGGTTCAGTTGGAAGAGGAAATGCGGTTGCGCACGCGCGGGTTGGTTCCCCATTTCGTCTATTCGGCTAGAGGGGACCCGGGCAGTGTGGGACTCATGTCCGTCCTGGAGGGGCAGCCTGGCGCCCGTGAGGTGAGGGCAAACCCAAAGAGGCAACGCCAGAAGGGTGCAACCTGGCAAGCCAACCCATAAGGGTTAAGCTTAGCCCAACAGTAGGCCACAGCCCTGAAGGGGCGACCTAGACGTGCAGCCCAGAGTGGGCACTCCCGAGGCTGGACATACTACCCACTAAAACCTCTCCCCTGACGTGGGCCGCCGGCACCTTTTCACTCGTTAGAATTCATAAAGGAATACCAGCGTATAGCCACAACGACGCTTCGGCACTTCAACGCATTTCGCGTTATTGCGGCCGACCGCAAAAACCCCATGCGCTAGGCACATGGGGCATCTGCGGATCCACGCCGTTGCACCTCCGATCCAGCGGTAGGACATTTTCAACCTGTACGCTAAGGCACAGGATTTTTCTTCGGCCACGACCAGGAACCGAAGTAAGCCCATTCCGGGTGGTCGCGCCATGTCTTCACCTGCCATGGCAGGAGCTTGTTCTTCGACACGTCCAGGAACCGGGACATCGTATCTCCACGGCTGACCGTGTCCATCTTCGTCCACCATGGTTGGTTGATAATGGCGATGTGGCTTATCCTAGATCTCATCACGCACACCTGACCTTCCACGAGGACAGGCCATTTTTCTTCAGCAACGATCGGCACCGGGGGGACATCCTCCAGGATCGGCACCGGGGGGACATATTCCCGGCGTGACCGCGCCACCTCTTCGCCTGCCTAGCACTATTGCCAGGGCAGGGGTTCCTCTTCGGCCACGACCAGGAACCGGAGCTCCTGTTCAACGGGTGATCGCGCCATGTGTTCACCTGTTTTAACTGGGCTTGCTCTTCAACACGGCCAGGAACTGGCACATCGTATCTCCACAGTTGGCAGTGTCCATCTTCGTCCACCATGGTTGGTTGATAATGATGATGTGGCTTATCCTTGCAGTCATCACGCCCACCTGACCTTCCACGAGGACAGGCCATTTTTCTTCGGCCACGACCAGGAACCGGAGCTCCTGCTCAAGGGATGGTCGCGCCATGTGTTCACCTCTTTTAACAGGGCTTGCTCTTCAGCACAACCAGGGCCCGGGGCGAGCCCTTTCCCCGGTTGACTGTGCCACATCTTGGTAGGCTGCAATCCTCGATGACCTGTCCCATAGATACTTTACACACACACACACACGCTCATGACAAGCATAGCGCTTCGAGTAGCGCTTCGAATGCCCCAAATATGCAACGATAAATAATGAATAAATAATGAGTAAAGAATAAATGAATAAATAAATGAATAGATGAATGAGTGAATGAATAAATAAATAATGAATAATGAATAGGGATTAATAAGCACATGAAGCCCATGAATAGAATAGAGGAGCCGATACATTCAATAACAGCTGTCATAATAAGCATACTAAACATACTAAACATACTAAAACTGGTTAAATCAAATCACAAATACAACGGGAAGTAAATATATATATGCATCTAATGCATCTAATGCAATAGAGCAGTTAATGAATAGTTAACAGTAAAAGAAACAGTAAGCAATATGAGAACGTGAGAAACTGTGAAGAAAACATAAGTAGTATTGCACGCAAGCAGGCAAGCGAGCATATGTGAACTGGACATAAGCAAATGACCAACAAAACCTGCAAAACCTAAAACGTCAAACATACATACATACAGCCGAGGAGCCAAATAGCAGAAGAGGAATATTTAACATTTAACACTAGCGCACAATATAATCACATAAAATTAAACTCAAGATAAACCATAAATTTGAGATGAAATAAACCAAGGATGTGAACCGTAAAGTAAAATAAAGTCGCCAGACAGATAGCAAATAGCAAGCCAGCCATGAGAGAAGAGAAGCAAACATAACATAACATAGACTGCTACTAATTGTTATCAGAGGTAAAGGTAAATAAGGCACAGTACAAAATATAGAATATAGGGTATAACCAGAAAGTAAGCTGGGAAGAAAATAAATAGGTGAGCGTAATTGTTCGGTTACACCTTATCGAGAGCGTCGCAAGAGTCGCCGTGACGTCACCGCGCAAACATTAAATTATAGGGCTATGCGCAGCCCCCACCATGCGGTGGTTTCGCGGAGACACGCGTGTCGCTCAACCGTTTAACGACGATTAGAACAAATTGAGATTTCTATCGATTACCAGTGCGCAAATTAGTAAAAGTTAATTCTTCCAACCGATTTTATTAAAGTTATTCTGTACATCTTCGTTCGGACAACGTGCCAAAGAACGGAGCACATTGTGACAAATAAAGTTACAATCATTACTTTATTAAAACCAATCCTTTATTAAAAGGATTTCGTTATTTTCACACCGCCTCGAAATCCAGTCCTTCGGATAAGGACGCATCAGCGATCCGACCATCCAATCCACCCACATTTTATGGTCCTTCGAGCCGGATTGGAGTCGAGGAGTGAAAACCGTTAAAGTAGTGAACCACGTGCTCAGCCTACGGAAACCATCATGAGTACATTGGAAGAAATTTTGTTTAAACAAAACCAAGTTATGCGCTCGATCGAACGTGCACTTACCAATTATAAAAAGCTGGGTCAAGCTAAAATGACTCCAGCTACCACCCGGAACCGGATGAACATGCTAAAAGAGGCATACCAACAGTGCCAAGACCTGGACGCGAAAATCGTCGCCATGGCGGATCTACAAGCCAGATCAACTCTTCAGTACTTCGTCGACAACCATTTCGAAAGATGTGAGGAGTGCTATCAGGAGTCCCTGGACTACATGTCGGAGATCCTGGATAAGACATCCTCGACCCAGGAGACAGTATCCGAGAAAGGGAATCTTCAACCAGTGAAGCTACGCTCGCAATCGTTGCTGCCTCAAATCCAGCTGCCGTCTTTTGATGGAACCTTCGAACAATGGGAGAGTTTCCGAGATAAGTTTCAATCTATAGTAATTAATGATAATTCTTTGTCAAATGTTGAGCGTTTGCATTTTCTTTGTTCCGCTTTAACCGGCGACGCAAAAAAAGCGGTTAATCATTTACCTACCACCGATGCAAATTTCGAGGTCGCGTGGCAGTTAGTTAAAAATAGATACGAAAACAAACGCCGGTTACTTTCGACCTATTTAAATAATTTGTTTTCGTTACCGCAAGTGACCTCTGAATCTGCGAAAGAGCTCCGCAGTTTACGCGATCAGTTAAACGTTTCGATACACGGTTTGAAAAATTTGAAACGACCCGTCGAACATTGGGACGACGTAATTGTTTTCCTCGGTACACAAAAACTTGACCGTTCCTCCCGAAAGGCGTGGGAGTTACAATTCGGTGATACATCAGAATTGTCTACTTATGTCGAATTCGACAAGTTTTTGGAGTCTCGAGTTCGGGCTTTAGAGTCAATGTCGCCAATAAAAACCGATAAACCGGAAAACGTAACTGTTAAATCAAAACCGAAAACAATTTCAACGAACACGTCTACCGTGTCGCCAATTATATGTCCTGTATGTAAACAGAACCACTTGTTATATCAATGTCAAACATTTCAGGCGCTTGAGCCTTCCGAACGGTTTAAATTAATTAAATCCCAACGAAGATGCGTTAATTGTTTTTCCGCGAAGCATGCGAAAGAACAATGCCACAGTCAAAGAAGCTGTAAAGAATGTAAACAGCGACATCACACTCTGTTGCATTTTCCGATAAAACCGGAGCAGTCCAGCGTGAGTCAGTCAAATCAGACGTCGGCTACCAATCCGAATTCAGAACTTGAAATCAGCTCGAATTCTGCGTCGCGAACGAAAACTAATACCGGCATTCTTCTTTCAACAGCTCGCATCCGAGTGCACTCATTGCAGGGTCGAACAGTACAAGCACGCGCATTATTGGATCAAGGGTCAGTCGCAACTCTAATATCAGAGAACCTAGCCCAAATTTTGCGACTCCCGAGAAACAAACAAAATACATGCATAACCGGAATAGGAGGAATACAGTCGTGGGCTAATCACACCGCTCGCATCACGATTACTCCGTTGGTAAGAACCGAGCCTGTATACTCGACAACTGCTATTATTTTGAAAACTTTAACACAATACACTCCAAAACGACATTCTTCCGTAACTAATTGGAATCATATTGCAGGACTTGAATTGGCCGATACAGACCCCATGAGCTCAGATCCGATCGATATCGTTATCGGTGCGGATTTGTTTGGTCAATTATTATTGGACGGAGTTCGGAAAGGTTCTACAAGTGAACCGATCGCGCAAAATACACACCTGGGATGGATCCTATCTGGTCCTACGTCCACTCATCCTCTTCCTTTCTTTATAGATGCCCATCACGCTACGTTGCTAGAAAATCTCGATGCAGATCTTCGCCGCTTCTGGGAAGTGGAAAATATCCCAACTCAATCAGTGCTCTCACCTGAGGAAGAAAAATGTGAATTACACTTTCAATCCTCTCATACTCGTACGTCGGAAGGGCGTTACATAGTTCGACTCCCGTTCAAGAGCGAACCCCCTATAGATTTAGGCGAATCTCGTTTTGCCGCGATGAAAAGTCTTCTCTCTCTTGAAAGACGCTTTAAAAGCGACCAAGTAAATACCGAAACTTATAAAGAATTCCTCTCAGAATACGAAGCCTTAGGCCATATGGAAAGGGTTCCAACTGTCCCGGTTCAAACAACCAACCAAATTTATTATATTCCTCATCACGCAGTTCTTCGCGAAAGTAGTTCGACAACTCGTCTTCGCGTCGTATTTAACGCTTCCCGCCGAACTTCAAACGGCACTTCTCTAAATGATCATCTTTTAACTGGACCCAAGCTCCAAACCGATCTAATTGCAATCCTCCTCCGGTGGAGAGGATTCCGGTTTGTATATACCACAGACATCGAGAAAATGTACCGTCAGATTTTAGTTGATACACGAGATACAGATTTTCAACGCATTTTATGGCGTCCCTCGTCGCAACAGTCCGTTGAGGAGTATCAACTCTGTACCGTCACGTATGGCACTAAATCAGCTCCTTATCAAGCTCTTCGCGTTTTAAATCAGCTGGCAGTGGACGAAGGTCATCAATATCCTCTAGCTCTTCCAGTATTAAAGGATCAAACTTATGTCGACGACTGTCTCTTCGGAGCAGACGACAAAGATCTCTTGCGAACAATCCGCGACCAGACCATAAACCTGTTAAACAAAGGCGGCTTTCGTTTACGAAAATGTGCCAGTAATGATCCAACTCTGTTAATTGATATCGATCCGCGCGATCACGGTCTTGCGAAAAATAAACTCCTTAAGATCGAGGAGACCTGCTCAGTTTTAGGCTTAGAATGGAATCCAGTGCTCGATCACTTTCAATTTCGAGCTACCATTTCTTCGAATTTTGCCAATACGAAACGCACAATTCTCTCTCAAATTGCAAAACTTTTCGACCCGATGGGGTTGTTAACTCCAGTCGTTATACCCGCGAAAGTGTTTATGCAAAAATTATGGTCACTACAATATGATTGGGATGACATTCTTCCTAACGAGGTTCTCCTAGAATGGCAAGATTACTACACTCATTTACCAGATTTAAATAAGATCACGATTCCTCGCAAAATAGCCAATGGCATCGCGCTACATCAGGAAATCCACGGATTCGCCGATGCATCCACTAAAGCCTACGCAGCTTCGGTTTATATAAAAAGCGTCCTCCCAGATGACAATGTCTTCGTGGCGCTTCTCGTTGCAAAATCACGAGTAGCTCCCGTTAAAACATTAAGCGTACCGAGATTAGAATTATGTGCAGCGGCATTGTTGGCACGTCTTGTCGTTTTTGTGGAAAATTCCTTGTCGCTCATCCATCACAATGTCCACTGTTGGACTGATTCAAGCATCACCCTCGCCTGGCTTAGCCAACCTCCGACTCGTTGGAAGACTTTTGTCGCCAATCGAGTGTCGAAAATTCAGTCTCTTTTACCGAAAGCGCAGTGGCATCATGATCCAACAAATAGCAATCCTGCTGATTGTGCAACCCGCGGTCTAACGCCATCGGAATTAAAAATCCATTCCATGTGGTGGTCAGGACCTTCATGGTTAAAACAAGGCGAAGAACGTTGGCCAAAACCCAATATCAGAATAGTCGATTCGCATGAGGAGGAGAAAATTCCAAAATTATTGTCTGCAGTTTCGACTACGGATCCCTGGGATTTACCCACGCGATACTCATCCTGGTCGAAACTACTTCGAGTGACGGCTTACATACTTCGTTTTACTTCTAACCTTCGCTTCCGACATACGAATAAAATTAAATTACAACTCACCATTAAGTCACTAATAGCAGTGCCTCCTCTTCAACCCGACGAGATTCAGAGAGCAAAATTCCTTTGGTTGAGAAGAATGCAATCCGAGCTATTTCCGGATGAGCTTAGTAGTCTGTCTGCGAAAAACACTCTCCTAAAATCCAGCAAGTTACTTTCTCTTAACCCTATCCTAGACCAAGACGGGCTTATTAGGGCGAAAGGGCGACTTGCACACTCGCTATTTCCTGAAAACACAAAGAAACCTATTATCCTAAGCTCCCATCCACTACTATCATTGATAATAAATCATACGCACGTAATCCATCTGCACGCAGGTTCGCAACTCACTCTTGCCTGTTTGCGACGTGAGTACTGGATCTTGCGAGCACGCACCACGATACGATCCGTTTTACATAGGTGCGTACCATGCGCTCGTCATCGCGCATCTGTTCCGTCTGAGCTCATGGGAGATTTACCGGCATCCAGAGTCACTGCGGTAGAAAGACCATTCATAAATACAGGTGTCGACTACGCAGGCCCGATTCACGTTCGTACTACATCGGGACGAGGACACAAATCGCACAAAGCTTACATTGCAGTTTTTGTTTGTATGGCAACAAAGGCCGTCCATTTAGATCTCGTAAGCGACTATACATCAGCCGCATTCCTAGCAGCTTATACGAGATTTGTGTCCCGACGCGGAATTCCAAAATCCATGTATTCAGACAATGGAACGACCTTTCAAGGAGCAAACAAGGAACTTAGAAAAGCTCACCGAGAATCTCTACGAGATACCAATCTCCATAATAAGCTCGCCGTGGATGAGGTCGCTTGGCACTTTTTACCCCCATCAGCACCTCATTTTGGAGGGTTGTGGGAGGCAGCGGTGAAAAGTGTTAAACACCATTTACGCCGATCCATCGGTACTCATACACTCTCCTTTGAGGAATTAACCACAGTACTGTGTCGTATCGAAGCCGCATTAAATTCTCGTCCGCTCGTCGCCATGTCTGATTGCATCGATGATTATAACGCACTTACACCAGGTCATTTCTTGATTGGATCGGCCTTAACCTCAATTCCGGAACCAAGCGTACTACAATTAAAAGAAAACCGACTGTCACGTTGGCAGTTAATCCAACGAATAACGGAAACTTTTTGGAAAGCGTGGCATACCGAATACTTACATACTCTTCATCAACGTCCGAAGTGGAGAGTCGCGCAAAATCTCACAAAAATCGGTCAGCTTGTCCTCTTGCGAAATGAATGCACTCCACCAGCACAATGGGAATTAGCACGCATAATAGATTGTCACCCCGGTACCGACGGGATAATTCGCGTCGTAACCATTAAAACAGCGAACTCAACGTACAAGCGACCCATTTCGAAATTATGTTTCTTGCCGATTGACATTAATGTCGAGTCTGACGCCCAACAAAGTTCTTGAATGAGTTCATTCAACGGGGCCCGGCGTGTTCGGTTACACCTTATCGAGAGCGTCGCAAGAGTCGCCGTGACGTCACCGCGCAAACATTAAATTATAGGGCTATGCGCAGCCCCTACCATGCGGTGGTTTCGCGGAGACACGCGTGTCGCTCAACCGTTTAACGACGATTAGAACAAATTGAGATTTCTATCGATTACCAGTGCGCAAATTAGTAAAAGTTAATTCTTCCAACCGATTTTATTAAAGTTATTCTGTACATCTTCGTTCGGACAACGTGCCAAAGAACGGAGCACATTGTGACAAATAAAGTTACAATCATTACTTTATTAAAACCATTCCTTTATTAAAAGGATTTCGTTATTTTCACACCGCCTCGAAATCCAGTCCTTCGGATAAGGACGCATCAGCGATCCGACCATCCAATCCACCCACAGAAGTCATATTTATTTAAATACAATATTAATTAAATAATATTATATTACTTCCCACAGACCACTATCTATCAGATATATAATATATAAATTAAATAATATAAATAGAATTAAAATATTAAATATTTATTTCAGAATAATATGCAAAAATATTATTAAATATTTATTTAAATACAATATTAATTAAATAATATTAATTTTCCCATTATAATATATAAATTAAATAATATTAATAGAATTAAAATATTAAATATTTATTTCAGAATAATATAAATTAAATATTATTAAATATTTATTTAAATACAATATGAATTGTATTTAAATGGGCCCTATACTTCAGGCCAACTTGAACTACTCAGCCAGGGCTCAGGACATGTTGTTCCAAACCCTGGCCGAGTGGAAGGCTGGGTTGGCGGTGGCCGCGGAGCCGTACCGAGTCCTCGACAGACCAGATTGGTTCGGGGACGAGGACGGCTCCTTGGCGATTATTGACACCGCAGTACCCCCACACCCCGCCCCGCTGGAACGGGGCCGGTGGTTCGTCGGCGTGCTGTGGGGTGAAATAGCGGTGGTGGGGCTCTATGCCCCGCCCAGATGGCCTCTCGCGCAATATGAACAGTACCTGGACCGGGTGGGGGTTTTTGTCTCCCGTTGTTTCCCCCGGCCAGTGCTAGTCCTCGGGGACTTTAATGCCCATGCGTCACTTTGGGGCTCCCCGAGGACAGACGCGAGAGGCAGGGCGGTCGTAAATTGGGCGGCGGGGCTAGGACTCCACCTGCTCAATGTGGGGTCCGTTAGCACCTACGTGCGTGCCCAGGGGGAGTCTATAGTCGATGTGACTTTCGCTACTCCCCTGGCCGCGCGTATGGTGCAGAAATGGAGGGTGGTGGAAGAGGCGGTCACACTTAGTGACCATCTATACATCTGCCTCGACCTTACCACCATCGCCCGCCGCCCCTGTGGACCACCACCGCTACGATGGGCGCTGAAGAGGATGGACGAGTACGTGCTTATGGCTGCAGCCCTCGCTCTGGCCTCGCTGCCAACACCTACCGGGCCGGTCGCGGACATTGTGGAGGAGGTAGAATGGTTCCGGGGAGCCATGAAGGCGGTGTGCGACGCCGCCATGCCATAAAGACATTGTATCATGCAGGACGGACTACCGCAGCGTATGCCTCCCTGAGCACCAGCCGTATTAACCAATACTGAACTAACACTTTCCAAATCAGAATCAAAATCAGAATCAGAATTGTAATTAAGAAAGGATCATTAATGTACAAAAGATTGCATAAAGTACCGTAAGTATTCAAAATACACAGATTCACAACTGTCACAGCTGCACTAGAATTGAATTAAACATAGTATGCAAAACATTATCCTGAGGGGGGGTACGAAGAGCTACAAAAGAGCAGTGAATAATATTATAGGAACATGGAACGTAAAGCGTAACACTCAATTGAAGAAGAAGTCACTGAAACATGTCAAGTGACCAAGAATAAAAATAAGAAAAGAATAAGGATAGTGAATAGTGAAGGGCGCACAATAAACCAGTAAACCAATAAACCAATGTCGTTACACATCATTCATATCTAAATTGATAAAGGATATATGATACATCTTATAGTCTACAATTAATTGACAATGTCGGGGAGCCCAAACAACCTTTGAAAGCTTAGAAACAATGCATGATACTACAAGAGGAACTAAGGAGCTAAGAACTAAGAAACAAGAAACCAGAATCAGAATCAAACCCACCCTTAAAATATGCAAAGGGATTATAAACGCAATATACGCATATGGTATAAACTCATTAATCCATCCAATCCAGGTAGACTCTTCTAAATTCCATAATACAAGACCCATTAAACTAATTCAAATAAATATAACCGCAAATATAATCGCATATATAATCATCACAGATATAACCATATCTATAATCACAGCAGGTAAAATAAAGCAGACACATATTAATAATCTGTATCAAGTAATTTAATTCAATGCAATTCGATATGGCATATGCCATTGATAATTACTCTGTACATTTACTTACTCAATTATAATAATATAATGGAACAGAAAGTTAGGAAATTATATAATAATATTGCAATAGAATACAATTTAATACAGCATACTGGTTAGGTATAGCCTAACATAGCTAACTAATATAGCTGAATAACTGGACACAATCCAAGGTCTAAAATAATAATACTATAATATAACATATAATATATTCAATGCCTAAAATGGTCGCAGATTGAACGCAGGCTGAACGCAATTGAACGTAGATTGAACGTAGCTTGGATGTAATAACATTAATAACATAAATAACATAATACAATATGATCATGGCATAATACAATACAATAACAATACTATAATACAATATTATAACATAATACAATATAACATAATATAATATAACACAATACAGCATATAATATATAATATATAATAGTACGTAATATAAATGCACCGAATGCATAAAATGCACAAAACGGAGGTAATGATACCACATTAACAAATACACTGCAATTACACTACAATACAATACCTGCGAGCGTAGCACATTAGTACGCGCACTGTCACAGCAATCACATCCGCACGAATAAATTCAAAATTTAAATTAGAAAATTCAAAATTCAATAATTTCAATAAATTCAATTCAATTAATTAATTAATTCAGTTCAATTGACACTTATCACTTAACACTTCGTATCACATCACATCATAGATGAACGATGACCATGTCAACGTCAACTACGGTAGGAAACCGGACGAAGTAAAATAAAGAGCGCGACCATAAACCATAAAGAACATAGATACCTAGTGTTCGAATTCCCTAGTCCATACCATAATGATTATCGACCATCAAATTAACCACCAAATCATCAAATTAATCAACTAATTATACAGAATATATAAACGTTCAAAAGCGAAAAGCGGAAATAAAAGCGAAAATACTTCAACAACTTTCAATAAATCACCGCGATGAAAACCAGAGGTAAGGTACCTACGAAAGATAACGATAGCAAAACGCATCGTAATAAGTAAAGCATGCAATACTGCCCGAAGATAAGCCGTAAAGCTATCCCTAGTCGGTAACCAACCGCAGCACCAGAGATATTACCAACCGCAAATATTCCTTCCACCACATAATACTCGGCCGCTCGCTCCGTAACGGTTCCGTAACGGTTATCCACAGACCAATTATCTGCCGCGCAGGAATTACGTACCGCGCGCCAGTTACCCGGTACACACAGTTATCGACTGCAAAACCATCCATCGTGCAGCCGCGCAATCCTAGGAATCCATACTTACCATCAAACTTATCACCAAAGATAAGTCTGATATACAGTACTTTCACGAAGGTATAAAGCACACGAACATCAAATCAAGCTTCCAGACAGATCAAGATGGAGGATAAATCAGTTAGTAAAATCAATACTACGATTATTTATTATATATAAATATGAATCATACGTTTGTAATAGGGTGGAATGAAATAAATATAAATTACATATAAATTACAAATTACAAACAATAAGGAAAAATAAAATGAAATCAAATGAATCAACCCGAATAAGATCCACAGATTGCGCCGATTGCAGGACACACTGTATTACTACATATCGCGCAGCAGAAAACGGATTATACAAAACAACAGAACAACAGAATCAGCGGAATCAGGAATCGCCACAGAACGAAGGGCCGAATAAATAAATAGAACAAAACATTTAACTTAGACAAAATCAGCCAGTAAAGTCAAACAACGTCAACAACGCATGCGATCAGGAAAGTCCCGTGAGCCCAATAAAAACAACTCTCGGTCAAATAATATTAGTTAGTAAAATAAAATAATAAATCAATGAAACTAGAATAAATCATGGTAACAGGCAACCAGCAGAAATGAAATATGAAGCAGAAATGAATCAATAAATCAAGAAAAATCGAAACAGATCAATGTATAGCTTTAATCAATCAACATCAAAATGAAGGAATGAATGAATAATAAATGAATGAATGTACGTAAACTGAATGCAGGTAAAACAGCTAAGGATATTCATAAATTGGGAACTACAGAAAGTGTGTAACGCGCAACATACGTAACCAACATAACCGACATAATGTAATGTAATGTAATGAAATGTAATATAATGTAAAATAATAAATACAGCAAATGAGTTATATTCCAACTAAATATAACCGTAGGCCTTATTGGCTCAATCCCCCCTACTTTATAAATCATAGATTATACGGTTATAAGTCATAGTGTTCGAAAATGCGTTCATCTCAACCGTCGCCACAAGAACCGCGGCAGCACTCTTCAGCGCGACCGGCAGCCACCTTGGATGCCGGTCAGGCTGACCTATCACCGAGCTTGTCGTCACCGGGAAGAAGCCAACGGCTCTTGCTACGACGAAGCCGGTGGTTCGGCCTTTACGGTTTTGTATCGTTACGGTAAACACGTGCAGTACTGATTCCAAAAATTTCTAGTGCAATTAACGAATTTCGATTCTAAAGAACTCAGCATCGCAACGCGAATTCTGTGCCGACGGCCAACGCGAACTCGCGGTTAATCTAGTTCGTGCAAATCCACGAAATTAGTAGAATTTCGTGGTGACCACGTGTTGGATCAACACGTGGTTTTAATACAGCGCAATCTCAATCGCAAATTCTCCGCGACGCGAGTGAATCTTCACGATCTACGATCATCATAAATTCGTGCAACGCACAATTTATAGTAAATACTGTACATAGTGTATTTGTGCCTGCAAATATACATTGTTTGTTTTGCGCAATCTCATGTGCATTCATTTTCAATTGCCGTCTCACTGCCGATCCTACATTCCGAACCGGTTCCGAATCGCAAGCTCAAGACCTCTTTACAATCTCGAACACTTTTGAACACATAGATTGCAAATTGTAAATTGCAAATTGTAAATTGTAAGCGATTGCGTCCATACAAATGCAAAAGAAATAAAAATTTACACCGAAAGATGTATAAGGATAAATCAAAGCACGCCTCGCAAGCATCCAAGTTTCCGCCACGCGCGCAAATCCGGCCGTAAATAAACAGGCTTGTATGCACTCTCGTACAGGGACTTTCCAACAACCAGGCAACTGGGCAGCATGCATCGATTCAGAGAAAAGAAGAGAGATCCATATTGGGGCCTTGCAAGACAACATAATCGGCCAGCGTCGTCGCTCCAAACGACAATAAACAGCCGTTCAAGACGAACGTCTTACCGATTAGGTAAGGAAGAAGAAACACTGTGGCCCCTTTCCTTGAGGTAACTCTGCACTATTCCAAGCTGTATTCACTATTCCCAGCTGCAAATGCCACTACCAGCGCAGCTTTGCAGATGAAGAACAAGAAGAAGAAGAAATATCTCCGAATATGTGCGTGACGCCACTTTCCTTGAGGTAAATCTGCAAATATCTCGGAAACGGTGCGAGCTATGGCAAAATGTTAAGAGACCTTTTTTGTAGGAAATTGAATTTCCTACTATTTATGTTGTATGAGATTTTTTGATCAGCTCCGTAGTTTTCGAGATGTATCGAGATGTTTAAAAGTTCCGTTATTACTATATCTTCCTTGGAAATAATGTAATATACTGATTGCTTCGTACAGATGAATGTACATTTAATAATAATATCATTATTACTATATGTGCATTTGGTATGTAATATACATTTAATAACAATATCATTACTACAGTAGCTGCATTAGATATGCAATATACATTTACTAACAATATCATTATTACTATATCTACATTAGAAATAATGTAATATACTGATTCCTCCATACAGATCAATGTACATTTAATAACAATATCATTATTACTGTAGCTCCATTGTATATGTAATATACATTTAATAACAATATCATTATTACTATATCTGCATTAGATATGTAATATACATTTAATAACAATATCATTATTACTATATCTACGTTAGAAATATTGTAATACACTGATTGTTTCATACAGATCAATGTACATTTAATAACAATATCTTTATTACTATATCTGCATCAGATATGTAATATACATTTAATAACAATATCACTATTACTATATCAGCAGTAGATATGAAATATACATTTAATAACAATATCATGGTTACTATATCTGCGTTAGATATGTAATATACATTTAATAACAATATCATTGTTACTATATATACATTTGATATGATGTAATATACAGATTCGTTACTACAGATCAATGTACATTTAATAAGAATATCAATATTTGTATATCTGCATCAGATATAATGTAATATACAGATACCTTCCTGCAGATCAACGTACAATTAGTAACAATATCGTTATTACTATATCTTCATTAGATATAATGTGGTATACTGATTCCCTAATACAGATCAATGTACATTGAATAACAATATTATTATTACTATATCTGTATTAGATATAATGTAATATACTGACACCTTCCTACAGGTCAATGTACATTTAGAAACAATACCATTGTTACTATAGCTGCATTAGATATGTAATATACATTAAATAACGATATCATTATTACTGTATCTGCATTAGATATGTAATATACATTTAATAACAATATCATTATTACTATTTCTTCATCAGATATAATGTAATATACTGATTCGCTAATACAGATCAATGTACATTTAATATAAATATCATTATTACTATATCTGCATTAGACATGTAATATACATTGAATAACAACATCATTATTACTATGTCAGCATTGGATATAACGTAGTATACTGATACCTTCCTACAGATCAGTGTACATTTAATAACAATACAATTATTACTATATCTGCATTAGATTTGTAATATACATTTAATAACAATATCATTGTTAGTATATCTACATTTGATATAATGGAATATACTGATTCCTTACTAGAGAGCAATGTACATTCAATAACAATATCATTATTGCTACATCTACATTAGATATAATGTAATATACTGATTCCTTCTATTAAAAGGGTATGGGTGTGTTCAGGAATGATGGAAATCCTGGAAGGATTGCGCCGGTGAAATAATTGACACTCACTGGTTCGGGTTTCACAAACTGATTTATTTGAGTCAATTATAAAAATGAAGTGAACACGATGATTTATCGATAACTTATTGATTTTTCAATGATCCACTTCGAATTTTGATATACATATAGGAAATGAATTGTCTGATCTGGTGAACAATGCAATGATTTTACATGAGTTAATACATATAGATTATTATTTTGATCTGTCTCCTGGTCTGTGGTAATTGAACAATGCTTTTACAAATTACGAACAGCGAGCTTCTCAGCGCCGTTAATTATATTAATTCAGCCCGCTGCTGTGATAATGCCCATGAGCGTGTGCGTGATCGGCACGTGGTTGGCGGCTCACGTGTACAATGAATTATGTGTAAATGAACAATACCTATTGATCCAGTAGCTTGCACAGGTGCTGTGGATCGTGATCTCTTCACTGAGCGTGGTTGGTGATTTTCACAGGTGAACTGCACTTGAACAATTTGAATTGAGCGGAAACAGATTTGCACGTGTGATTCGCGGTGATCGATGATCAATAATGGCGGCGTTGCGCGCGAGCCGGCGGGAAGACCCCTGCTCACACGTTGCCTAGATGGGCACTCCCGATCGATAAATCGATCGACCGTGAGCGCCATCATGGCTGAGCGGATTCTCAAACAGGGTGAAATATATACTATATATATATATATAAGAATAGGTTTTAATATAAGATACATTTATTACACGTGCATCCCATGCGTGAGATCGAACAACACACCATCGAAGAGCAAGTCCAGAATCACTCCATACACACCGAGGTCGCAGCGATCACACTCATTAGGGCGAATATCTAACACCTTCATACAGATCAAAGAACATTTAATATGAACATCTTTATTACTATATCTTCTTAGATATAATGTAATATACTGATACCTTCCGACAGATCTATGGACATTTAGTAACAATATCATTACCACTATATCTGCGTTAGATATGTAATATACATTTAATAACAATACCATTATTACTATATCAGCATTAGATATGTAATATACATTTAATAACAATATCATTATTACTATATCTGCATTAGATATGTAATATACATTTAATAACAATATCACTATTACTATATCTTCATTAGATATAATGTAATATACTGATTCCCTAATACAGATCAATGTACATTTAATAACAATATCACTATTACTATATCTTCATTAGATATAATGTAATATACTGATTCCCTCCTACAGATAAATGTACATTTAATAAAAATATGATTATTACTATATCTGCATTCGATATGTAATTTAATGTTATTTAATAACAATATCATTATTACTGTATCTACGTTAGAAATATTGTTATATACAGATTGCATGGTACAGATCAATGTACATTCAGTAACTATATCATTATTACTATATGTGCATTAGATATGTAATGTACTTTAAATAACAATATCGTTATTATCATATCTACATTAGATATGTAATATACATTTAATAACAATATCATGATTACTGTATCTGCATTAGATATGAGATATACATTTAATATCAATATCAATATTACTGTATCTACATTAGATATAATGTCATATACTGATACCTTCCTACATATCAATGTACATATAGGAACAATATCATTATTACTATATCTTCATTAGATATAATGTAATATACTGATTCCTTACTACAGATCAATGTACAATTAATAACAATATCATTATTTGTGTATCTGCATCAGATATAATGTAATATACAGATACCTTCCTACAGATCAATGTACATTTAGTAACAATATCATTATTACTATATCTGCATTAGATTTGTAATATACATTTAATAACAATATCATTATTAGTGTATCTGAATTAGATGTAATGTAATATAGTGATACCTTCCTACAGATCAGTGTACAATTAGTAACAATATCAGTATTACTATATCTTCATTAGATATAATGTAATATACTGATTCGTTCATACAGATCAATGTACATTTAATAACAATACCATTATTACTATATCAGCATTAGATATTGTTCGGGATTAAGCGCGCGTTCATTTAAATCAGACAAAGTTATGTCAAACGCCGAAAACATTTCGGCGTTGTCATCGCGCTCACGACAATAAAAACCGCGAGGCGACGACGATCGTCCTACTCGTTCGATATTCACGACGAAAGTAAGGTTATTACAAAGATTCTCAACACGCGACTAATTCGCTCAAGGTACTTCAACTGAAAGTACAGTTTAAACCTCAGTTTTTCCTTTACTAATTAAAGGCATCGAAAGTGTAAAGTGACTGAACACTATCCTTTTCTTTGATTATTAAATTATTTTACGTGCATTAAAAGTGTCTAAACGTTATTAAACTCCTTCCTTCCTTACGTAAATTACCGGTATTTTGCCCAGAGAAAAAATTTATTCTCTGCGCGCAACAAATGGTCCTTCGAGCCGGATAGTAAGGAAATAAAGGAAGTGCAGTGCCGCATAAAAACAATCATAATAGTGGTGAACATTAAAATCGCGAAAGTGCTAAAATTTAAACCGGATTAAATCGGCAGAACACAGGATTTTGCACGTGTCGTTCGAACTCAACCGACATCGCGACCTCCGCCGATATACATCGGAGGACGTTCTCGCGCTTCGCTACGCGGAAACAGTGACGTATTCGTTAAAGTTCACCTTGTGGTTAAAGTACGTTTATTTTTCAAAATCGTAATATAACAATATCATGGATCCGTTAATCCGTGAAAGCAAAGTGCACGCACGTTTAATAAATAATGCACTCGGCGATTTTAAAAAACTGGGGAAGGCTAATCACACCCCTGCTGTGATTCGCGGACGTCTCTCTTTGCTGAAGGACTACTGGAACAAATTCCAAGCCACGCACATCCAGATTGAGGTTGCTGCAACTGAGGAAGAGACCAGGACAAATTCCTAGTTCTCCGAGGACATCTTCGGCAATACGGAAGCGGCCTTCCTCTCCGCCCTCGACGCTCTGACGGCAGCTTTACCTGCGGACAACGAAGCAGCAAGTAACCCTTGTAATATAAGCTCCGTTTCTTGTCATCGCGAATCCGCGCCGTCTGTCAAACTCCCACGCATTGAATTGCCTAAATTCTCCGGGGATTATACAGAGTGGGAAAACTTTAGAGATCTCTTTCACGCGTTAGTGAGTTCAAATGAATCGTTTTCCGACGTGCAAAAGTTGCACTATTTAAAAGCAAGTTTGACCGGTGCAGCGTCTCTTTTGTTAAAAAATGTTTCCACTTCCGCGGCGAATTACGAAGCAGCGTGGAGGTTGTTGACAGACAGATACGCGAACGAACGCGCGCTCATAAACGCTCATTTAAAAATGTTATTCGACTCACCCCCGATCGGATCTGCCGTTTTAAACGATCTAAGAAGCTTACGTTATAGATCTCGCGCCGCTTTAACGGCATTAAAGAATTTATCGCGTCCGGTCGAATACTGGGACGACCTGCTCATTTTTCATTTTGTCCGTAAGCTGGATAAAGGGTCCCATCGGGAGTGGGAGTTGCGTATGGGCGAAGACGAGTAGTATCCATCCCTCGCTGATTGGGATGCATTTATAAATGTACGTATTCGCACCTTAGAATCGTTGGCGTCTTCGCGCGGTGAAGAAAACAGCTTCTGTAAAAGTAAAACAGGGCAACTTAAAACGGTTAAATCTCATTTAAATGCGTCTGAAACGCAATGTATTGCGTGCGGTTCTGATCACGCGTTGTTCCGATGTGACGTGTTTCGAGGACAATCAGTCGAGCAGCGTTTGTCTCTCGCGCTCGAACACCGGCATTGTTTTAATTGTTTGCAAAAGGGTCATTTTCCGGCGGCCTGCTCTAGCAAACGTCGTTGTTCTATCTGCAAGGGGCGGCACCACACACTCTTGCATTCGGAACGTAAACCCGCGATAAATCAAACGGGGAATAAAAATCGCGAATCGACTAATAACGCGGCATCTCAAAGGATTCAAAATTCGAGCACGGCAACGAACTCCGACGATAACACGGATGACACTTCAGTGTCAGAACCAGTAAACACGCATTGCGGTTCCGCGTGTCGCGAAAAAAGAGTTGTTCTCGCTACTGCGTGGGTCAAAGTCGGCACCCCTGGAGGTCGACACGCTATAATTCGCGCGTTAATTGATCCCGGTTCGCAAGGTACCTTTATTCGCGAATCTGTTACCCACGCGTTACGCGCGCCTCGCCAACACGCACACGCTTCCGTTACGGGTATCGGAGCCGGCACAACGGCAACAGTACGCTCGTCTGCAAATATATTATTGCAGCCGTGCCAGGGTAAAGGGCCTGTGATTCCTTTACGCGCGTTTATACTTAAAAAGCTAACGAATTACCGCACTAATTCGGTGTGTGAATCTGATAAATGGGCGCATTTACGCGATCTCGAGTGGGCCGACCCACTCTCTAACAATGATGCTCCCATCGAGCTTATCATCGGGGCAGATTATTACGGCGCGATTCTACTCGAAGGGCTTCGTAAAGGCTCTCGAACCGAACCGGTCGCGCAAAATACTATTTTTGGATGGGTGTTGACTGGTCCCATTCCGTCTACTGATTCCCAAGCAATGCAAGTGCATGTGCACTACGGCGACATTAACGCCGAAATTAACGATACGTTCAAGATTCTGAAGGGTTAAAAATGCTTGGCCTTCTTTGGCAACCGAATACGGACGAATTCCGGTTTAAATTAAAAATCGATCTCGCGAATACGGCTAATCCGACTAAGCGAGTCATTTTATCTACCGTAGCAAAAATCTTCGATCCATTGGGTTGGATCGCTCCAGTCGTAATCGTAGCCAAGATTTTTATTCAAAAGCTATGGGTGGCCAAGCTTGATTGGGACGACCCGTTACCACTGGAGTTGACCAAACAATGGCGCGAATATGCGGCGGAATTTAAGGAATTGTCAAACGTTTTCATACCGCGATGGGTCGGGATCGGTAATGATTCCCTGATGTACGAAATTCACGGCTTTGCAGATGCCTCTCAAGACGCGTACGCAGCCGTAGTTTACTTACGCGTAATCAACGTAGCGAATGAGACCACGGTACATTTATTGCTCTCGAAGACTAAAGTAGCTCCATTGAAGCCACTCACAATTCCGGGTCTCGAGCTATGCGCTTGCCTCATAATGACGCGCTTGATTGAACACGTGCAAGTTACATTACAACTTAATAATTGCCCGGTGTACTGCTGGACCGATTCCACAGTATCACTCGCGTGGATACATAAACAACCAAGCGAATTAAAAACATTTACTGCGCATCGGGTCGCAGAAATTCAAAATCGCGTGCCTAACGCTATTTGGCGACACGTACCTTCGGGTCATAATCCCGCTGACTGCGCCTCTCGTGGTCTATCTGTGTCACAGCTGCTTCAGCACACCCTTTGGTGGCACGGCCCTTCCTGGCTTACACACGCTCCTAATGAGTGGCCAGAAAGTAAGCCTGCGGTCCCGAAGGAAGCTGAAACAGAAGTTAAAAATAATATCAGCGTGTTGCACGTCCAATCGGAGACGGAATGGGATCTGCCAATGCGCATATCTTCATAGCGAAAGCTTTTACGTATCACAGCGTACGTTTTCAGATTTACCTCACGAAATAAAGGGAATCGATGTCCAGACACGGTTATTACCGCGGCTGAGATCCTCGCGGCGCATAAATTCTGGATCACGTACGTCCAGACTCGGCATTATCGACGGGAAATAGCGGCTATGCTTAAGGGCGAATCCCTGTTAAAAGCTAGCCCGTTACTTCGGCTTAATCCGTTTCTCGGCGAAGATGGTACTGTCCGTGTTGGCGGGCGGTTGCGCAACTCAGAACTTCCGCAACGCTTTCCGATAATATTACCGGTGCATCGAATCACCGAACTCATCATCGCTGATTGTCACGAGAACACGTTACATGGGGGCACGCAGTTAATGTTAAACGTTTTACGGCAAACGTTTTGGATCGTCAACGCGCGACGGCTAGTTAAAGGCCACATTCATAAATGCGTCACGTGCGTGCGTTGACGGGCGGTCACCGCAAGTAAACAAATGAGCGACTTACCTGCGGTGAGTCACTCCATCTCGAGCGTTCGTCCATTGCGGCCTGAATTACGCAGGACCGTTCTCTGCTCTCGCGTATCGTGGACGTGGGCAAAGGGCGCAAAAGGTTTACATCGCTCTTTTTGTTTGTTTGGCGACTCGCGCTATCCACCTCGAATTAGTGCGCGACTACTCCACTTCAGCGTTTCTAGCAGCATTTGAACGCTTCACGTCTCGCCGCGGATTGCCTACGAATTTATATAGCGATAATGGGACTAATTTCCAAGGCGCTAATAAAGAATTAATGAACGCATTTAAACAAGTAACGGCAGACACTCCCCTTCGTTCGCGTTTAGCTGCCGATTATATCACGTGGCACTTTATTCCGCCGGCAGCTCCTCATTTTGGAGAAATCTGGGAAGCAGGGGTCAAAAGCGTTAAGACCCATCTGCGACGCATGCTCGGCGATTGTACGCCTACTTGCGAGGAACTAACTACGCTCCTCTGCCGCATCGAGGCATGTTTAAATTCACGCCCTTTGGCTCCTTTAAACGATGACCTCGAGTCATGTGAGGCCCTCACTCCAGGACACTTTCTCGTGGGCGCAGCACTAAAATCTGTTCCTGTGCCATCTGTACTGGAAACTAACGAGAATCGATTACCCAGATGGCAACTCGTTCAACAGCTCACGGAAAGGTTCTGGAAAGCATGGGCAAACGAATACTTACACACATTACAGGCGCGATCGAAGTGGTGTAGTCGCGTCCCCAACCTCAAAATCGTGGACTTAGTTCTACTCAAGAGCTCGACGCTTCCCCCGGCGAAATGGGAACTAGGTCGGGTGACCGAATGTCATCCTGGTAAAGACGGCCTCATTCGAGCAGTCACCGTAAAGACTGCACATTCGCAATATGTCCGTCCGATCGCTAGGTTATGTAAGTTACCGATTAGACATTAAGATCCATTAATTTACTTGTAATATATTATTTTTCTATTTTCTATTTTCTACATTAATTATATATATTAATTTTTCATTATCGTAAATGTAAGATGGTATATAAAACACTTACCTGGATAGAAACTACGCAGCAAGGTACGACGCCTCAATGAAATGTGCTCGTTACTACGTTCTATTCACTGGCATTGTAATGACGTCATCTATCGCGGTCGCACGACACCGCGAGGCGGGTGGTTTGTTCGGGATTAAGCGCGCGTTCATTTAAATTAGACAAAGTTATGTCAAACGCCGAAAACATTTCGGCGTTGTCATCGCGCTCACGACAATAAAAACCGCGACGCGGCGACGATCGTCCGACTCGTTCAATATTCACGACGAAAGAAAGGTTATTACAAAGATTCTAAACACGCGACTAATTCGCTCAAGGTACTTCAACTGAAAGTACAGATTAAACCTCAGTTTTTCCTTTACTAATTAAAGGCATCGAAAGTGTAAAGTGACTGAACACTATCCTTTTCTTTGATTATTAAATTATATTACGTGCATTAAAAGTGTCTAAACGTTATTAAACTCCTGCCTTCCTTATTTAAATTACCAGTATTTTGCCCACAGAAAAAATTTACTCTCTGCGCGCAACAGATATGTAATATACATTTAATAACAATATCATTATTACTATATCTGCATTAGATATAATCTAATATACTGATTGGCTACTACAGATCGATGTACATTCGATGACAATATCATTATCGGTATATCTGCTTTAGATATAATGTAATATACAGATACCTTCCTACAGATCTATGTACATATAATAACAATATCATTATTACCATATCTTCATTAGATATAATGTAATATACTGATTCGTTCATACAGATCAATGTACATTTAATAACAATATGATTATTACTATATGTTCATTAGATATGTAGTATACATTAAATAACAACATCATTATTACTATATCTACGTTAGATGTAGTGTAATATCTTGATACCTTCCTACAGATCAATGTACATTTAGTAACAGTATCATTATTACTATATCTGCATTAGACATATAATATACAATTAATAACAATATCATTATTTGTATATCTACATTAGATGTAATGGAATATACTGATTGCTTACTACAGATCAATGCACATTTAATAACACTATCATTATTACTATATCTGCATTAGGTACGTAATATACATTTAATAACAATATCATTATTACCATATCTGAATTAGATATGTAATATACATTGTATAACAATATCATTATTACTATATCTACATTAGATGCAATGTAATATACTGATATCTTCCTACAGATCTATGGACATTTATATAACATAAATAGTAGGAAATTTAATTTCCTACAAAAAAGGTCTGTCAACATTTTGCCATAGCTCGCACCGTTTTCGAAATATTTGCAGATTTACCACAAGGAAAGGGGCGTGACGCACATATTCCGAGATATTTCGTCTTCTCCAGCACAGCTGCGCTGGAAGTGGCATTTTCAGCTTAGAATAGTGCAGAGTTACCACAAAGAAAGGGGCCACGGTGTTTCTTCATCTTTATAATGTTGGTACGGCGTCGGAACTTTGAAATATCTCGATATATCTCGAAAACTACGCATCTGATCAAAAAATGTCATGAAACTTGAATAGTAGAAAATTTTATTTCCTACAAAAAAGATCTCTTAACATTTTGCCATAGCTCGCACCGTTTCCGAGATATTTGCAGATTCACCTCAAGGAAAGAGGCGTCACGCACATATTCCGAGATATTTTTTCTTCTTGTTGTCCTCCTTGTGCACAGCTGCGCTGGAAGTGGCATTTACAGCTCGGAATAGTGAATACAGCTTAGAATAGTGCAGAGTTACCTCAAAGAATGGGGCCACAGTGTTTCTTCTTCCTTACCTAATCGGTAAGACGTTCGTTTTGAACGGCTGTTTATTGTCGTTTGGAGCGACGACGCTGGCCGATTGTGTTGTCTTGCAAGGCCCCAATATGGATCTCTCTTCTTTTCTCTGAATCGATGCATGCTGCCCAGTTGCCTGGTTGTTGGAAAGTCCCTGTACGAGAGTGCATACAAGCCTGTTTATTTACGGCCGGATTTGCGCGCGTGGCGGAAACTTGGATGCTTGCGAGGCGTGCTTTGATTTATCCTTATACATCTTTCGGTGTAAATTTTGATTCCTTTTGCATTTGTATGGACGCAAAAATTTACAATTTGCAATTTACAATTTGCAATCTATGTGTTGAAAAGTGTTCGAGATTGTAAGGAGGTCTTGAGCATGCGATTGAGAACCAGTTCGGAATGTAGGATCGGCAGTAAGACGGCAATTGAAAATGAATGCACTTGAGATTGCACAAAACAAACAATGTATATTTACACGCACAAATACACTATGTACAGTATTTACATGATGATCGTAGATCGTGAAGATTCACCCGCGTCGCGGAGAATTTGCGATTGAGATTGCGCTGTATTAAAAACCACGTGCTGGTTCAACACGTGGTCACCACGTAATTCTACTAATTTCGTGGATTTGCACGAACTAGATGAACCGCGAGTTCGCGTCGGCCGTCGACACAGAATTCGCGTTGCGATTCTGAGTTCTTTAGAAGTCAAATTCGTTAATTGCACTAGAAATTTTTGGAATCAGTACTGCACGTGTTTACCGTAACGATACAAAACCGTAATGGCCGAACCACCGGCTTCGTCGTAGCAAGAGCCGTTGGCTTCGTCCCGGTGACGTCAAGCTCGGTGATTGATCAGCCTGACCGGCATCCAAGGTGGCCGCCGGTCGCGCTGAAGAGTGCTGCCGCGGTTCGTGTGGCGACGGTTGAAATCAACGCATTTTCGAACACTATGACTTATAACCGTGTAACGACCCAGAGTGAGTACGTCACTGCACCGACTTGTAGGGAGAGCGGTTCCCTTAGAAGGCGACTCGTAATCAGTGTTTTAGGGATTATAGGTTCGTGTGGTTTGCGGTTAAGGAGTGAAATCCAAACACCAATGTGCTAGAACTAATGGAAATTTGTTTATTCAAGAATAAAAGGTAAGTGAATATTAAATTGAAATATAATATAAAACAAAATCGCTAGTATTACAATAAGTGCGGCTAGAATTAGGAATACAATAAGAAATTATAATAAATTCGCCCTAGATTGGGAATACAATAAGAAATATGTAATTAGTGATAGAAAATGGTAATTAATAATTAGTAATGAATTATAGTAATTAATGATTATCGATAGCGCTAACGCGAGAGTGGCTTAGTCTTCTACCACAGTCAATACTCTGTTCAATTTCACAAATAACTTAGGAAACTAAATTCCAGAGGTTTGTGCTAAACTATTGGAATCAAGTTAACCTTTCCAATAGGTCGCAATCGGTTTCTGGTAATACCAGAGCTGTGTTAGACGCAGGCCGTCTCAAGGAGCTCGGCTCCTCGCTAGCTCTTTACACTTGAGTGTTGGCTTAGCGTAACACCTGTATAACACGTTGCGTACCGTGGATAGGAGGTCCACTGATCCGTAGTACTGCACGCCACCAGTAGAAGAGTGGGAATTTGCTGCAACTCGCGCTCTATCGCTGCCTAAACAGTTCAGCGCAAGCTTTTCTCTACTGTTCAGAGTATTGTCTCTTCCTGAGCCTGGTCAGAGAAGATCTGTTCCAAACTGTGTGGAACGCCTCTGTTTATACTCAGATCTTGCTGAGTCGGCACTTTTTTCCGCATAGAGTTCTTGGGGTAGCTGGGTTTTCCCCATCACGTGGTGGTCCAGCATCCCCATTCTAGAATCTCACCCCACCGTATGTTTATTGGAGTTGCGCTGGCGCATGCGCGGTCAGACGTCGATAATTTATCGATAAACTGTTTTACCGTCTGACTTATCGACTAAACTTTTATCGACGAATTTAACAAACTCGGTTATCGACGAAAATGAAAATATTTATTACAAAAATTTTTATACACATATTAACAATAAAAATAAAATAAAACATTTTGTATGAAATATAAAAATTAGTTACAATAAAGAAATGAAATAAAAAAGATATTGTGTTCGATTATTGGGTCGTTACAACCGTATAATCTATAATTTATAAAGTAGGGGGGATTGAGCCAATAAGGCCTACGGTTATATTTAGTTGGAATATAACTCATTTGCTGTATTTATTATTTTACATTATATTACATTTCATTACATTACATTAAGTCGGCTATGTATGTCGGATATGTTGGTTACGTATGTTGCGCGTTACACCCTTTCTGTAGTTCCGAATTTGTGAATATCCTTAGCTGTTTTACCTGCATTCAGTTTACGTACATTCATTCATTTATTATTCATTCATTCCTTCATTTTGATGTTGATTGATTAAAGCTATACATTGATCTGATTCGATTTTTCTTGATTTATTGATTCATTTCTGCTTCATATTTCATTTCTGCTAGTTGCCTGTTACCATGATTTATTCTAGTTTCATTGATTTATTATTTTATTTTACTTACTAATATTATTTGACCGAGAGTTGTTTTTATTGGGCTCACGGGACTTTCCTGATCGCATGCGTTGTTGACGTTGTTTGACTTTACTGGTTGATTTTGTCTAAGTTAAATGTTTCATTCTATTTATTTATTCGGCCCTTCGTTCGGTGGCGATTCCTGATTCCGTTGATTCTGTTGTTTTGTATAATCTGTTTTCTGCGGCGCGATATGTAGTACTACAGTGTGTCCTGCAATCTGCGCAATCTGTGGATCTTATTCGGGTTGATTCATTTGATTTCATTTTATTTTTCCTTATTGTTTGTAATTTGTAATTTATATGTAATTTATATTTATTTCATTCCACCCTATTACAAACGTATGATTTATATTTATATATAATAAATAACCGTAGTATTGATTTTACTAACTGATTTATCCTCCATCTTGATATGTCTGGAAGCTTGATTTGATGTTCGTGTGCTTTATACCTTCGTGAAAGTACTGTATATCTGACTTATCTTTGATGATAAGTTTGATGGTAAGTATGGATTCCTAGGATTGCGCGGCTGCACGATGGATGGTTTTGCAGTCGATAACTGTGTGTACCGGGTAACTGGCGCGCGGTAGGTAATTGCTGCGCGGCAGATAATTGGTCTGTGGATAACCGTTACGGAATCGTTACGGAGCGAGCGGCCGAGTATTATGTCGTGGATGGAATATTTGCGGTTGGTAATATCTCTGGTGCTGCGGTTGGTTACCGACTAGGGATAGCTTTACGGCTTATCTTCGGGCAGTATTGCATGCTTTACTTATTATGATGCGTTTTGCTATCGTTATCTTTCGTAGGTACCTTACTTCTGGTTTTCATCGCGATGATTTATTGAAAGTTGTTGAAGTATTTTCGCTTTTATTTCCGCTTTTCGCTTTTGAAGGTTTATATATTCTGTATGATTAATTTGATGATTTGGTGGTTAATTTGATGGTCGATAATCATTATGGTATGGACTAGGGAATTCGAACACCAGGTATCTATGTTCTTTATGGTTTATGGTCGCGCTCTTTGTTTTACTTCGCCCGGTTTCCTATCTTAGTTGACGTTGACATGGTCATCGTTCATCTATGATGTGATGTGATACGAAGTGTTAAGTGATAAGTGTCAATTGAACTGAATTAATTAATTAATTGAATTGAATTTATTGAAATTATTGAATTTTGAATTTTCTAATTTAAATTTTGAATTTATTCGTGCGGATGTGATTGCTCTGACAGTGCGCGTGCTAATGTGCTACGCTCGGAGGTATTGTATTGTGGTGTAATTGCAGTGTATTTGTTAATGTGGTATCATTAGCTCCGTTTTGTGCATTTTATGCATTCGGTGCATTTATATTACTTACTATTATATATTATATGCTGTATTATGTTATATTATATTATGTTATATTGTATTATGTTATAATATTGTATTATAGTATTGTTATTGTATTGTATTATACCATGATCATATTGTATTATTTTATTTATGTTATTAATGTTATTACATCCAAGCTACGTTCAATCTACGTTCAATTGCGTTCAGCCTGCGTTCAAACTGTGACCATTTTAGGCATTGAATATATTATATGTTATATTATAATATTATTATTTTAGACCTTGGATTGTGTCCAGTTATTCAGCTATATTAGTTAGCTATGTTAGGCTATACCTAACCAGTATTCTGTATTAAATTGTATTGCATTGCATTATTATTATATAACTTCCTAACTTTCTATTCCATTATATTATTATAATTGAGTAAGTAAATGTACAGAGTAATTAACAATGGCATATGGCATATCGAATTAAATTACTTGATACAGATTATTAATATGTGTCTGCTTTATTTTACCTGCTGTGATTATAGCTGTGGTTATATCTGTGATGATTATATATGCGATTATATTTGCGGTTATATTTATTTGACTTAGTTTAATGGGTCTTGTATTATGGAATTTAGAAGGGTCTATCTGGATTGGATGGATTGATGAGTTTATATCATATGCGTATATTGCGTTTATAATCCCTTTGCATATTTTAAGGGTGGGTTTGATTCTGATTCTGGTTTCTTGTTTCTTAGTTCTTAGCTCCTTAGTTCCTCTTGTAGTATCATGCATTGTTTCTAAGCTGGCAAAGGTTGTTTGGGTTCCCCGGCATTGTCAATTAATTGTAGACTATAAGATGTATCATATATCCTTTAGCAATTTAGATATGAATGACGTGTAACGACATTGGTTTATTGGTTTATTGGTTTATTGTGCGCCCTTCACTATTCACTATCCTTATTCTCTTCTTATTTTTATTCTTGGTGACTTGACATGTTTCAGTGACTTCTTCTTCAATTGAGTGTTACGCTTTACGTTCCATGTTCCTATAATATTATTCACTGCTCTTTTGTAGCTCTTCGTCCCCCCCCCCCCCCCCTCAGGATAATGTTTTGCATACTATGTTTAATTCAATTCTAGTGCAGCTGTGACAGTTGTGAATCTGTGTATTTTGAATACTTACGGTACTTTATGCAATCTTTTGTACATTAATTACCCTTTCTTAACTACAATTCTGATTCTGATTTTGATTCTGATTTGGAAAGTGTTAGTTCAGTATTGGTTAATACGGCTGGTGCTCAGGGAGGCATACGCTGCGGTAGTCCGTCCTGCATGATACAATGTCTTTATGGTTTTCTATACATACATACATGCGTTACGGTTCCTTAAATTCTTTGAATTTCTTGACCGTGGATCTCATATGACTTTCTTATAGTAGTGTCTGGCTTGGTTTAGCACCTATATGCCTTTTCTATTAATTGGTATTAAAGGGGTATTAATGGAACTGCATCATTTAAACTGACTATGGTATGAGGAGTTTAATTAATTATCTACATCGGTATACTTATTAAATTGATTATATTTGGAGTGTTTTCGTTACATGTTATATATACACATACGTTCATAGTAATTTTGATCTATTGTAGTGTAGTTTAGTTTTCTTGTACCTTTATATTATGATTTAGTAGTAATATGGTTGTATGTGGGGTTTATTATTGATGGTTTATTATTGATTAGTTTTCACCACGCGCTGTATTGCATTGTTACGCCCCGGCGGAAATTTTGAAATTTATCCGCCTTGCGTCCCTTATCAAGCCCTTTGGGGTTCCGAGAATTTCTCATGTAAGGGTCGTGAGGTGGGTGTTTCACTTTTCCGCCAATCTTTTTATTCCTCCTCTACCTTGTACATCCTTGACAAGCCTTTCGAGGTTCCGAGGATTTCTCATGCAGGGATGTGCCAGGAAGAGTTTGAGTTTAATTCCTTTCTATTTTGACTTCTTCTATTGCTTTCTCTTCTTTATTCTATTCTACCCTGGAATCGTGTATCTTGTCAAGCCCTTGGGTTCCGAGAATTTCTCATGCGAGGTACACGAGGAAAGGTTATTTCTGTTTCCTTCTTTACAATAGTTTACGTGACCCTCCTTGAAACTATCGTCGCCAACCATAGATATATAAGACAGTTTACGATCGGGTAACGCACAAAAACTCGCGTTAGCTCGTAAGAGAGAGAGAGAGCCGTTAGCACAACACCAGCGCTACGCAGTTATCCAGTGCTTCGCATTCCGGGAATTTCCCTTGGTAACTGCGTAGAAACGGGAAAACCGTAATAACTTCTTTGTCGAGGAAACTCTTTCCCTCTCATTTGCACAAAGCGTCAGCCGGTCCAATCAGGATCATTATTACCTGACCGAATGATAGTGTGAAAGGAATGGATGGATGAATATGAATTTGAACGATGAAACTGCGGTAAATGAGAACCTTTACAAAGTCTAACGTCGCGAACGTTCGACCGCTGTTCGAAAATCAAGGGTCGTTCGAAGCAATAAACATCATTGTGTTCGAAATTCTAAGAACTACCTAGCGACAACGACGAATTTTGAACAAAGGAATGTTCTGGTAGAAATGTTTAAGTTCATCGCTAACGAAATGCCGGTTCCACCGAAGTAATTATGCGAAAGATTGTAAATGAATGCATAATCGGCATTGCGACTATCTCGAATGCATCGTCCGCTTTTACACTGATAAAATCTTTATTAATCAGGAAAGACAGATAATTCTGATCCTGTTAAGGGAAAAGTGAACGGATCACGGTTACAATTGTTAGATTATATTTATACCGATTTCAAGACCATTCATGTTCAGTCAAATTAATAGTATCATTTAACAGTTCAATGTTTGCATGATCAAATCAAATCAATAGCTGTAAATTGGCAATAGTACATTTAAAGGAAATACTGCGTAGTTTCTAGAAAACCGTTGAAACTATCATGGCGACGTATTAGAAAGAAAAAGGAACACCAAAGAAAGGGGATGAAGAATCTTCGTCTAGCTCGCGCGTCTTAGCCAATCACCGGGCACGCGACACTTCCGAGCACGTGCCACGATTCGTCAATCCGTCCCCTCCAAGGACGATGATCGCGCGACGGGCCCTTCGCCCGTCGATCTCGCGCAAATTTCGACACTCTTGATCGATCAATCGTCGAGGTACGTGATCTTGAGCCCGTGTGTCCGAGAGACAGAGTTATTCGGAACTTCGCGATATTTTCTCTGCGGTAAAGTCCTCCGCGTAGCGAGGCAGAGTGCCGTGCGAGTTAAAATAATCAGAATTCTGAATAAGGACTCATAGACGCGCACGTTAAATTTTCCTTCTACCTAAATTTCTATCTTTCTTTCTCGTTTTAAATCGTTTGCTCGCGTAATCAATCGTATTAGCTTCATTCCGCGTAATTAAATATTTATTTGCTCTTTTCCTGTTCGTAATCGCTTGTCTCTCGTCGACGTACTCGTCCGTTTAATTCATTTTCCGACGCGACAAGTGCAGTGATCGATATTTTACCGTTCTTTGGTGTTCCAGATTAACCAGCGAATACTACATAGAAATCTACAAACAAATTTATTATCTTGTAATAACTAAACAGCGTTTCGGTAAGTCGATTCTGTACCATTTTTGAACACGACGACAATTACTGGCAAAACGGGCGATCTGTCCAGCCCTTCTTGGGTTCCGAGAATTCCTCCGGTCAGATCGTTCCAACGTTGAGGTATCGATAAAAACGTTCAATTATTATCGTGCTGCGATTTCGTTTTCTATAATTTCTGTCATTCTTTTATTAAATCAAGGGACATCCTAGTCCTGCCCTTTCGAGGGTGCCGAGAGTATCTCAGGCTGGGGTGTACCCTTACGGCGAAATACGCCGAATTTCGAGTTAATTCGAGCGAAAACGAAATAGTAACAATCATTTTTCCCGCGACCGTCGAAAATCGTAAACCTCCAAGTGTGATCTCAGCGCGCGCATATCATTATATTTTTATATTTTTATATATTATATTTTGTTATTTTTACGAATCATCTTTACCCTTGTTAACAAATACGTATAAAACTGGTATCCTCATAACAAGTTCCAAAATTAGAACATCTTCAATTTTTGGCTTTCTTTGTTCTGTTAATTTCTTGATTATTATTCATAATTAAACCAGTTTCACTAGTTAAACAGTTTCAAATTTATTTCAAACACACCAAACACATTTCTTTCAGTTATACACGCCTACCATTTCATACAGATTCAAGGAGGGACCCGTACGGGACCTAAAGCGCTGAACGAACCCAAACGAAAGATTAAAAAGTTCAAACTCTAAGTTCTAACATCTTAATAATTATCTTTCGTCTTTTAATTTGTCGAGAGCGCTAACCCGCTCGAGACTGGTGGCAGCGATACCAACCATCGCGCTCAGAATAGGGTAAAAAGTATAGGAAATTGCCTTTCAATTTTCTAGTTGAAACAGCAGTCTTTCTTTCCTAGTCTTTATTATTTATCCTTTTTACGTTGCGCCGTCGCACGCGCAACGTAACAAAATTTTGGTGACAGCGGTGGGATGCCAGCGCTTGCCCCGTGAATCTGTATAATTTGAAGTGTTTGAAAATTTCTAAATTCCTGTACTAATTATTGAATTCACTGTCTTAATCTCTGAGATCACAGTTGAGGCAAATTCGGGACATTATAGATACCCCCTTTTGCCAAACTTGCCGCATTGCGAAAAATTGAATTATTCATTGTGTAATTTGTGCGAATTATATATTTAATCGTAATTTCTGTGTGTTTTACGGTAATTGTTCAGGGAAAATTCATTTGAAATCAATTTCTGCTTCTAGTAACTTATTTATTTATTGTCAGTCTTTGATTTATTTATCTATTATTTATTTATTGTATTTATTTATTTAGTTAATATTAAATTTGTGCTTTGTCAAATTTCCATCTATTGAATTATTCCGATATTTTCTTAAAGTACTGAACAATTATCGTCCATTTCTGATTTTCTATTATTATTATTTTTGATTCGAAATTTTTGATTTTTGATTTGATTTGAATACTGTGTGTTACAATTTCTGTGTTTTGTCTATATTTTGTCTGTTATATATTTTGTGTATTACAAATCAAATCCGAATATTTTTCCGCGTACTAACAAATTCCGTTTGAAAATGTCTGATCCGATTGACGCCGGTGAAGGTCCGA
Source organism: Osmia bicornis bicornis (assembly GCF_907164935.1). Lineage (NCBI taxonomy): Eukaryota > Metazoa > Arthropoda > Insecta > Hymenoptera > Megachilidae > Osmia > Osmia bicornis. The sequence continues at coordinate 49,693 of NW_025791108.1, forward strand.
GCGGGTTGAGACCGCATACGCCTGAAAATACCGGTGAACCACACGATACGTGGCGCGATACACGAAATGTCGGTTTCGCCTCGCATACGTTCAGGAACGATGATCGCGAATATAGCGACCTTTCCACAACGGTCATGGAAAGTTTTGCCGTGCAACAAGCCGCCCACCATGTTCCGACTTTTGATGGACGGAATATCCGTCTTCGGGACTTTATAAGCGAAATACAGTATCATTACGATAGTTTACCAGCAACGGGAAGAAGGACTTTCCTTCGACTCGTAATTTCGCGTTTAAGGGGGGAGGCACGAGACAGCGTTAGCGGTATGCTTTTCATCACTATCGGAGAATTAATTCAACATTTGAAATATCGATTTACTCCGGAGAGATCGTATAACGACTATAATCGACAATTATTGAATATGCGTATGCGGCGTGACGAATCCGTATTTGCATTTCACGACCGTATTCGTGCATTGCTATCTGGGATGGAAGATATACTCAAAAGGGATTACGGAGCCCGCGCGTCAGATTTTATGGAACCTGTAAAATCGTCTGCGGTAGACGCGTTCGTTTTCGGTTTGCCTGACGAGCTTGCAAGGGCGGTCGATTCGCGCGATCCCAAAACATTGAAGGACGCGGTAGACATTGCCGTTCGACTTGAAAATCGGGAAAAGTACTATCGTCCTGGATCTCGCGATCTTTATCGTCCATCTTACGACTCGCGACGAGATGCATACCATGGTTATCGCTCGAGTCATCAAAGTCCGGAACGCGATCGTTCATATTCTCCGCGATTTGACAGCTTTTCGCCAACGAGACGCGAACACACGCCGGAACGTACGAATCCTGAGTCACCAACTAGAGACGCGAATAGGACCCGCGATTTTAGAACTTCGAGTCCGGTTAGAGCCTTTCGGGCGGATTCGCCTGCCGGAACACCGCAGCATCGCCGTAAGGAATGCACCTGTGGAAAGAAATCTCCCACAAGGCGCGAATCTCCTGAACCGCGTCGCAGTTTTGAATTTCGTAGACCGCGTACACCACCGTTGGAGGAACCTGTACCAGGGCCCTCACGGGAACGGTTGAGGTCACCGTCACCTGACCGTCGCGCAAATTTAAACGCCAGTGCGACTCGCCGGACGGACGCGACGACGAGTCAGACTCAACCAGAGCGTCAGAAGAAAGTACAGTTCCAGAAGAAATAGTTCTCGCAATAGAAACTAAGCGGGCTACGCCAATCGTGAAAATTCCATCCGAAGATTTAGAACCGGGAACCGGGTTATTTCTTGTTGATACCGGCGCAGAAATCAATTTGATTAAAGTCGATCTTTTACAACCCAAGTTACCAATCGCGACTTACGAGGCGACGATAATCTCTGGCATTACGCCACAGAAAGACCGAACAATCGGCACAACTACCCTGCACATTCAAGGGAATCCTGTTCGTTTTCACGTCGTTAGGTCGGATTTTCCATTAATTACCGACGGAATTTTAGGACAAGAATATTTTCGACAGGTAAAGGCCGAGATATCGTTCGCGCATAATACACTCGTGACGTGCACCGAACCGATTCGACCATTTCGTTTTGTCGACGAACGTTCGTTGAATTGTGTAGAACGTCGAGATTTAAAGCCGCGTACTTATGTCATTAAAGCGCGCAGTAGACAGTCGATCGGTATCGATGTAATTAATAACGATCTGCGAGAGGGCTATCTTCCCTTACTGGAAACGGTGGACGGCTTGTATGTAGGCAGAGCCGCAGTCGCTGTAAATGACCAGGGGGTATGCCACGTCCTCGCGATTAACACCTTACAACGCGATTTGGAATTGGAAATTCCACCCCAGGAAATAATCCCGTTTGATTACCATCGCTTTCCGGAAGAGTCGGACGACCCGGATACCGAGTTAGAAAATCCGGTAACAGTCGATCGAGTTACCGAGGTTTTAAAGAAACTGAGATTAGATCATTTGAATCTCGAGGAACGTAGCCACGTGGAAGATTTAGTGGAAGAGTTTCCGGAAAGATTCCACCTTCCGACGGATAAATTGCAGGCTACAACCTTTATTAAGCACAACATTCCAACTGTAGACGAGGTACCAATTAATACTCGTCAATATAGGTTTCCTCCCGTCCACAAGGACGAGATCGAAAGACAAATTCTAACGAAGTTAGCCAGTGGGATAATTGTACCGTCGAATTCACCTTATAATTCTCCCCTGTGGATTGTTCCGAAGAAACCTGATTCTAAGGGCAATCCCAGGTGGAGAATGGTGATAGATTTTCGGAAACTAAACGAAAAAAACCGTAGGCGACGCGTATCCACTACCTAATATGACTGAAATTCTCGATTTAATCGGAAACGCGCAATACTTCTCGGTCTTCGACCTCGCGAGCGGGTTTCAACAAATAGAGACGGATCCGAAGGACCGTCACAAAACCGCGTTCAGTACACCTACGGGACACTACGAATATGTTAGAATGCCGGAAGGATTAAAGAATGCCCCAGCAACCTTCCAACGGTTGATGAATCAATTACTTCGCGGCCTGCAGGGCATAGAATTGTTTGTTTATTTGGACGACATAGTCATCTTCGCGAAAACGTTGGAGGAACACGGAAAGAAGGTCCGACGCCTGTTTACGCGCCTGGCCGACGCTGGTTTAACCCTTCAACCGGATAAATGCGAATTTTTGCGAACTGAGGTCGCGTATCTCGGGCACGTGATTGGTAGAAACGGAGTCCGACCGGATCCTAAGAAGATATCCGCAGTAAAGAACTTTCCGCGACCCAGAAACGCCAAAAACATTCGTCAATTTCTAGGCTTAGCAGGATACTACCGCAGGTTTATTAAAGATTTTGCTGCCAAGTCTAAACCACTTTCTGATTTGCTAAAGAAAAAACGTACCCTTCGTATGGGGAAAAGAACAACGAGTAGCTTTTATCGCGCTAAGAAAAGCACTTTGCAGTGCACCGATTTTGCAATACCCTGATTTTCAGAAGCCGTTTACGCTAACAACCGACGCGTCAGACTTCGCAATCGGGGCCGTTCTTAGTCAAGAAGTCGACGGACACGATCTGCCCGTCGCATACCTTTCGCGTACGCTCACAAAACCGGAGCGAAACTACTTTACCACTGAGAAGGAGTGCTTAGCAATTTTATACGCCGTGCTGCATTTTCGACCTTATCTGTACGGGCGTAAATTCAAGTTGGTTAGCGATCATGAGCCTTTAAGATGGATCAATTCGATCAAAGATCCAGGGCAACGTTTAGTCCGATGGCGTTTAAAATTACGCGATTATGAATACGAATTCGTGCATAAACCCGGTAAACTGAATACCAACGCAGATGCGCTTTCGAGAAATCCGGTCAATGAAGCGGAGCTGAATGAATCAGACGCTTTCACGTTAACTAGCTCTGAAACCGAGAACGAGAAAGAGGAATCGTCCTCCGTAATTAAAATGATCAATCGATTCTTAGTAACTTCCGCGCAAGTTAAATCTAGAAAGGCGCGACGAAGGACGACACAAGCGAACTTGTTGCCGATATCGGGATCTCCGCGGTCGTCTGACTCTGAAACACCGGCAGTCGTCGTTCGTAGGGGGCGAGGTAGGCCTCCCGGTACAAGGAATCGGCCAAAAGAAACACCTGTAATAGACACGGACGGAATAGCTACGCGTACACGTTTGAGATCCGCGACGCAACCCGTTCCATCTACTGTTTCCAATCTCTCTCCACCAACTATCATAGTAACTTCTAATTCTCCTACAGAGACTGACTTTACAACTGATAACCCAACAGACACCGATACTGATTCCGAAGCAGGAACGCCGATTTATGTGCGTAGACGTAGCGTGTTGCCGAGCCTGGGGCTCAGTTCGCGTCAGCGAATTCCGGGAGTGTCCCAGACCCCAGAGCCCGACAGCGCTACCACCGATTCGGATCAGGAATGTTTCAGAACTCCACTTTCTAGCGTATCAAAAACGTATTTCGAATTACCATCAGACATTGACGTTACGGCAAAAGATACGGTCGAAGACTATGACAATTTACATCGTCCTGACGGGTTGTCTACAGAGAATTTCTCCGATACAGTAATCCATAGACCGTTACAACAATCACGGTTACCAGCTACTTTACTGTCCACTCCGCCAATAGCCTTATCCACTCCCAGTAGAAAACTTATTGCTGAAAGGGTTCCTGAACAGCAACAAAACGACCTAATAGTACCTGCAGATGTACCACCGACTGAGGAATCAGCCGACGATTCGATAATAGACCTAGACTCGTCGCACTTTGACGCGCCAGAACGTAGAGCAACTGCACCCGCGAAAACCGTGCATTTCGCGTGTGAGAATCTAACTTACCATCGTGACAACTACGTACATTTCGTGAGTAAAGACCTATCGCTTACGCCAATTAGTAAACTGCTCATTGACATAGGAGCAATTAAACTAGAAAACTTTAAAAATACGGATTTAAAGGTTGGAACAATTTTTGTTACCAAACGCGGTAGTAGCTACGTGTTTACGATCGTAATCAAGGAAAATATCAACGACGATTTACCATTAGCTAAATTAGAATCAAGCTTGGATAAACTAAAGCATAAGATGTCTGAATTAAATGTGCAATCTTTCAGAATATCTAGATTCGACGATTTGACTGAAGGTTTGCCACAGGATGCATTATCAAGCATTCTGCGGAGAGTTTTCGGTCAAACAAATATTAAAATAACTTTATGCTATGGTAGAGTCCAATTACCGCCCACGGAAATTCGTCCGGATATCATCTCGGAACTACATAGTAGCCTAGTGGGTGGACACAAAGGGGTAACAAAAACTTACCAACGAATTCGTGAGAGGTTTTATTGGCCAAACATGCGAAACCAAATCGAAGAATACATACGAAATTGCGAAAGTTGCCAAACGCGTAAGATATCGAGGAAACGTACACGCGAACCAATGATAATTACAGATACACCGGTTGAACCGTTCGCGAAAGTATCGTTGGACACGGTGGGTCCGTTTCCCAGAACACCTGACGGGAACAAACATATCTTGACTATTCAAGATAATTTGACGAAATTCTGCATTGCTGTTCCGGTACCTAATATCAAAGCCGAAACAATAGCCCACGCACTGGTCACAAACCTCATCCTGCAGTTTGGTGCTCCCAAGGTCATACTATCTGATCGAGGCACGAGTTTCCTAAATCGAGTCATTTCCGCCGTAGCTAAGATGTTCGGAATACATCACCTTACCACATCGGGTTATAGACCTCAAACAAATGGCTCATTAGAAAGGAGTCATGCCGTTCTGGTGGATTATATCGCGCATTACTTAGGAGACTTTGATGACTGGGACAGATTAGTACCATTTGCAATTTTTGCTTATAACACCTCGGTACACGAGGGAACCAAATTTACACCGTTTGAGCTAGTGTATGGAAAACGCGCACGGGCACCTACCGCGTTTCCCGCGAGCGACGACCTGCCTACCTATGAGGGATATATTCGCGATTTGAGCGGCCGTCTGAACGAAATGCAGGACATCGCTGGTCGAAATTTAATAAAAGCTAAACACCGTTCAAAAGCTTATTACGACGCTACAGCTCGTCCGTTTAAGGGTCGTGTAGGGGACGTGGCATATGTCCTGGTCGAGCCGCGCAAGGGCAAGTTCGGCAAGAGATATCATGGGCCATACGAAATAGTTGAAATTACACCTCACAAGAATGTCGTGTTGAAAGATGGGATGGGTAACGTCTTTAGCAAACATATTGATAAACTGAAATTCTGGCAACCAAAGGCGGCTGATCACTGCACAGTTGGCCGTTCGTCCGTTTAAAATCGAATTGATCGATGAAGGGGCAACATAGCTCAATGGAGGGCCGGCTGGCGCAGTGCTTTCGCATTTTGAATTAACACTCTTTTCAGGAGCTGACCGAGCGTAACACTGTATTCAAATCAAAATCTAGCGTGCGAATATTCGATTTTTACACTGTATTTGAATAATCTAGGAATCCGTCATCATGGCATCGACGTCAAAATCCGTCTACCGGAACACAGCGGAGGAGAATCGGGGACGGAGGATATTCGTGCGACGGATACCGCCTTTCACTCAATCCAAGGCATTGATGAGGTTGTTTAAAGCCCACAACCCGGACCAGGCTGTGGTTGTGCGGAAGCCGGCGGGGACTTATGCTTTTATCACCTTCCCGACGGCAGCCCTGGCGAACGAAGCTATACGATGGGTGAGGGAGACAAAGCCCATCTTCCATAAACGCCAGATAAAGGTTGATCCGGCCGATGCATGGAACGAGGCGGCCCTGCTGAGACCGCGTGGCCGGCCTAATCCGTTCCCAGGATGGGAACCGCGGCGATCACCACCGCTACCGGAGGAGGTCGTGGCGCGAATCGCCAGCTACCTCAGCTTCGCCGACCGTGGACGAATGGAAGGGGTGTGCAGAGCCTGGAGGAAGGGTGTCCTGGCATCCTACGCACTAGAGCGCGTACTTTCAACGTCCGACCAACGCTGGCCGCAGGGGTGGGGTCACCCGCGCATTAACACCGACAACCTGCGTTGGGCGATTGTGCGACTGGGCCCTTACGTCACCGAATTGCGCCTCGACGATCAGTGGGTCGCCGAAAGGCTGCGACCGCAGGTGCTGGGGATCGCGGCGCGCGGATGCCCTAAGCTAACGCGAATAGATTTGACTGGAGCGACAATACGACCTTCGGCGCTGCGCGATCTTGCGTCGAACGCGGAATGCTTAGAACAATTTTATTTAGGTAAAAGTGGCGGGAATATTGAGCCGGAATTGTCGGGCCTGTTCGCGGCGGCGCCGCGTCTCGTGGGCTTTAGGGCTACCAACACCGGATTCGCAGGGGCGGCGTTGTCGCGGATGGCCCCGGCACTTCAGGAGATAAGGCTTAGGAGTTGCGAGTCGTTGTCCTCAGCATCGGTGGCCGCGTGTCTGGCGGCCCAGCGCTCGCTTTCGTCGATTGAGCTCGCCCAGTGCCGATCCCTGTCCTCTGCCGAGCCGCTCGTCGCTCTCACCAATAACGAAGATCTACATCGTTCAGCCCAAGAAATTGTGTTCATCGACATCGATTTCGCCCCGATCGGGGACGGAGAAGAGGACGACGTTCCAGATGCTCCCCCAGTTCCTGATCCGGTCTATATCGAGCTCCAATTAGGACCGGTGGAGACAGCGCGAACGTTGCCTGAACTTTTCAAACAACTTACCATCCTGCGTGTGTTGTTCTGTGGCTGGGTAGACGTCACCTTTATCAGGCACGTGGGGGAGCACCTACAACGCTTACGGGAGCTTGATCTCTCTGGATGTTCCAATATAAGGGGGCAATTTGCCTTAGAACCATTAGGAAATCTTCCGGGGTTGGAACTGGCCACGCTTAACAACCTTCACCCCTCTGTAGCGGCAACGGCCTTGGGAACTATTGGCACGTTAGTGGAGGTTAGGACACGTGACAGTCAGGGGGTCACGGACGAGGATACCACGGCTATCGTCCGTGGTTGCCCACACCTAGTGCTCTTAGACGTGGAGGGATGTCTGGGAGTAACAACTCAGACGATCATTGAGTCTACTGAAATCGTCAGGAGGCAGGGCAGGGCAGCGGTGCTGAGTCTGTCGGTCGGCGGGACGAGCGTGGATCGTCGGGTGCGCATTCGACCCAGCCTCGTCCTTAGGGTACTCCACGATCGAGTGTATCAGCCGATACTCCGTAACTTCTAGTTTTCATCACCGAGGACGGCGATAGTTTTAAGGGGGGAGGATTTGTTACGCCCCGGCGGAAATTTTGAAATTTATCCGCCTTGCGTCCCTTATCAAGCCCTTTGGGGTTCCGAGAATTTCTCATGTAAGGGTCGTGAGGTGGGTGTTTCACTTTTCCGCCAATCTTTTATTCCTCCTCTACCTTGTACATCCTTGACAAGCCTTTCGAGGTTCCGAGGATTTCTCATGCAGGGATGTGCCAGGAAGAGTTTGAGTTTAATTCCTTTCTATTTTTGACTTCTTCTATTGCTTTCTCTTCTTTATTCTATTCTACCCTGGAATCGTGTATCTTGTCAAGCCCTTGGGTTCCGAGAATTTCTCATGCGAGGTACACGAGGAAAGGTTATTTCTGTTTCCTTCTTTACAATAGTTTACGTGACCCTCCTTGAAACTATCGTCGCCAACCATAGATATATAAGACAGTTTACGATCGGGTAACGCACAAAAACTCGCGTTAGCTCGTAAGAGAGAGAGAGAGCCGTTAGCACAACACCAGCGCTACGCAGTTATCCAGTGCTTCGCATTCCGGGAATTTCCCTTGGTAACTGCGTAGAAACGGGAAAACCGTAATAACTTCTTTGTCGAGGAAACTCTTTCCCTCTCATTTGCACAAAGCGTCAGCCGGTCCAATCAGGATCATTATTACCTGACCGAATGATAGTGTGAAAGGGATGGATGGATGAATATGAATTTGAACGATGAAACTGCGGTAAATGAGAACCTTTACAAAGTCTAACGTCGCGAACGTTCGACCGCTGTTCGAAAATCAAGGGTCGTTCGAAGCAATAAACATCATTGTGTTCGAAATTCTAAGAACTACCTAGCGACAACGACGAATTTTGAACAAAGGAATGTTCTGGTAGAAATGTTTAAGTTCATCGCTAACGAAATGCCGGTTCCACCGAAGTAATTATGCGAAAGATTGTAAATGAATGCATAATCGGCATTGCGACTATCTCGAATGCATCGTCCGCTTTTACACTGATAAAATCTTTATTAATCAGGAAAGACAGATAATTCTGATCCTGTTAAGGGAAAAGTGAACGGATCACGGTTACAATTGTTAGATTATATTTATACCGATTTCAAGACCATTCATGTTCAGTCAAATTAATAGTATCATTTAACAGTTCAATGTTTGCATGATCAAATCAAATCAATAGCTGCAAATTGGCAATAGTACATTTAAAGGAAATACTGCGTAGTTTCTAGAAAACCGTTGAAACTATCATGGCGACGTATTAGAAAGAAAAAGGAACACCAAAGAAAGGGGATGAAGAATCTTCGTCTAGCTCGCGCGTCTTAGCCAATCACCGGGCACGCGACACTTCCGAGCACGTGCCACGATTCGTCAATCCGTCCCCTCCAAGGACGATGATCGCGCGACGGGCCCTTCGCCCGTCGATCTCGCGCAAATTTCGACACTCTTGATCGATCAATCGTCGAGGTACGTGATCTTGAGCCCGTGTGTCCGAGAGACAGAGTTATTCGGAACTTCGCGATATTTTCTCTGCGGTAAAGTCCTCCGCGTAGCGAGGCAGAGTGCCGTGCGAGTTAAAATAATCAGAATTCTGAATAAGGACTCATAGACGCGCACGTTAAATTTTCCTTCTACCTAAATTTCTATCTTTCTTTCTCGTTTTAAATCGTTTGCTCGCGTAATCAATCGTATTAGCTTCATTCCGCGTAATTAAATATTTATTTGCTCTTTTCCTGTTCGTAATCGCTTGTCTCTCGTCGACGTACTCGTCCGTTTAATTCATTTTCCGACGCGACAAGTGCAGTGATCGATATTTTACCGTTCTTTGGTGTTCCAGATTAACAGCGAATACTACATAGAAATCTACAAACAAATTTATTATCTTGTAATAATTAAACAGCGTTTCGGTAAGTCGATTCTGTACCATTTTTGAACACGACGACAATTACTGGCAAAACGGGCGATCTGTCCAGCCCTTCTTGGGTTCCGAGAATTCCTCCGGTCAGATCGTTCCAACGTTGAGGTATCGATAAAAACGTTCAATTATTATCGTGCTGCGATTTCGTTTTCTATAATTTCTGTCATTCTTTTATTAAATCAAAGGGACATCCTAGTCCTGCCCTTTCGAGGGTGCCGAGAGTATCTCAGGCTGGGGTGTACCCTTACGGCGAAATACGCCGAATTTCGAGTTAATTCGAGCGAAAACGAAATAGTAACAATCATTTTTCCCGCGACCGTCGAAAATCGTAAACCTCCAGGTGTGATCTCAGCGCGCGCATATCATTATATTTTTATATTTTTATATATTATATTTTTGTTATTTTTACGAATCATCTTTACCCTTGTTAACAAATACGTATAAAACTGGTATCCTCAATAACAAGTTCCAAAATTAGAACATCTTCAATTTTTGGCTTTCTTTGTTCTGTTAATTTCTTGATTATTATTCATAATTAAACCAGTTTCACTAGTTAAACAGTTTCAAATTTATTTCAAACACACCAAACACATTTCTTTCAGTTATACACGCCTACCATTTCATACAGATTCAAGGAGGGACCCGTACGGGACCTAAAGCGCTGAACGAACCCAAACGAAAGATTAAAAGTTCAAACTCTAAGTTCTAACATCTTAATAATTATCTTTCGTCTTTTAATTTGTCGAGAGCGCTAACCCGCTCGAGACTGGTGGCAGCGATACCAACCATCGCGCTCAGAATAGGGTAAAAAGTATAGGAAATTGCCTTTCAATTTTCTAGTTGAAACAGCAGTCTTTCTTTCCTAGTCTTTTTATTTATCCTTTTTACGTTGCGCCGTCGCACGCGCAACGTAACAGCATCGACTTACCTGTATCAGTATTAATATTAATACCATACTTATCGGAGCGGTATTATAATCCAGTAACAATCTAATCTACTCAATTTATAACTATTGGAATTGTTTGATCTGCCTTATGGTTTATGCCGATTTAGGTCTCATGTGCTCCCCATATTATATCAGATGGGTATTCTCTTCTCCTGTTATCCGTTAGTTACACTCTACCTCCACTTCCATTGGCTGGCGTTAGGGCTTCCTGCAAATAGACTAGGATTATGTTACATTTTACATTTAATACTATGGTTAATTTCTGATGTTAACAGTTCTGCCTCTTCCTATTATTCTCATTATGAGGTATATGTTGCTACTTATCTTTATTGATGGTTTGCTCGCAATAATTTCTGATTGTTTTTTATTGCCTTCATTTGACCATTGATTGTACCCCATCATGTTCGCTTGCCAACCACGTTAAGGTTGTGGTCGCGTAAATGTTCCTGCAAGTAAATTTAAGTAACTTAATAGTTTCCATGAATGGTTTCAATTATTAGTATTACATTACGCTCACCTATTTATTTTCTTCCCAGCTTACTTTCTGGTTATACACTCTATTCTATATTTTATACTGTACCTTATTTACCTTTACCTCTGATAATAATTAGTATCATTCTATGTCATGTTATGTTTGCTTCTCTTCTCTCTTGGCTGGCTTGCTATTTGCTAACTGTCTGGCGACTTTATTTTACTTTACGGTTCACATCCTTGGTTTATTTCATCTCAAATTTATGGTTTATCTTGAGTTTAATTTTATGTGATTATATTGTGCGCTAGTGTTAAATGTTAAATATTCCTCTTCTGCTATTTGGCTCCTCGGCTGTATGTATGTATGTTTGACGTTTTAGGTTTTGGAGGTTTTGTTGGTCATTTGCTTATGTCCAGTTCACATATGCTCGCTTGCCTGCTTGCGTACAATACTACTTATGTTTACTTCACAGTTTCTCACGTTCTCATATTGCTTACTGTTTCTTTTACTGTTAACTATTCATTAACTGCTCAATTGCATTAGATGCGTTAGATGCATATATATATTTACTTCCCGTTGTATTTGTGATTTGATTTAACCAGTTTTAGCGTGTTTAGTATGTTTAGTATGCGTATTATGACAGCTGTTATTGAATATATGGGCTCCTCTGTTCTATTCATGGGCTTCATGTGCCTATTAATTCCTATTCATTATTCATTATTTATTTATTCATTCACTCATTCAGTTATTCATTTATTCTTTACTCATTATTTATTCATTATTTATCGTTGCATATTTGGGGCATTCGAAGCGCTACTCGGAGCGCTATGCTTGTCATGAGCGTGTGTGTGTGTGTGTGTAAAGTATGTATGGGACAGGTCATCGAGGAATGCAGCCTACCAGGATGTGGCACAGTCAACCGGGGAAAGGACTCGCCCCGGGCCCTGGCTGTGCTGAAGAGCAAGCCCTGTTAAAAGAGGTGAACACATGGCGCGACCACCCGTTGAGCAGGAGCTCCGGTTCCTGGTCGTGGCCGAAGAAAAATGGCCTGTCCTCGTGGAAGGTCAGGTGGGCGTGATGACTGCAAGGATAAGCCACATCATCATTATCAACCAACCATGGTGGACGAAGATGGACACGGTCAGCCGTGGAGATACGATGTCCCGGTTCCTGGCCGTGTCGATGAGCAAGCTCCTGCTCTGGCAGGTGAACACATGGCGCGACAACCCGGAATGGGCTTACTTCGGTTCCTGGTCGTGGCCGAAGAAAAATCCTGTGCCTTACCGTACAGGTTGAAAATGTCCTACCGCTGGATGGCAGGTGCAACGGCGTGGATCCGCAGATGCCCCATGTGCCTAGCGCATGGGGTTTTTGCGGTCCGCCGCAATAACGCGAAATGCGTTGAAGTGCCGAAGCGTCGTTGTGGCTATACGCTGGTATTCCTTTATGAATTCTAACGAGTGAAAAGGGGCCGGCGCCCCACGTTAGGGGAGAGGTTTTAGTGGGTAGTATGACCAGCCTCGGCAGTGCCCACTCTGGGCTGCCCGTCTAGGTCGCCCCTTCAGGGCTACGGCCTACTCTTGGGCTAAACTTAACCCTTAAGGGTTGGCTTGCCAGATTGCCCCCTTGTGGCGTTGCCTCTTTGGGTTTGCCCTCACCTCACGGGCGCCAGGCTGCCCCTTCAGGGCGGACATGAGTCCCACTCTGCCCGGGTCCCCTCTAGCCGAATAGACGAAAAGGGGAACCAACCCACGCGTGCGCAAACGCATTTCCTCTTCCAAATGAACAAAAAAAATAAATAAATAAAAAGGTCTCAGGGCGACCCACGGAACTGGCCAAGTGTACTGGCTGGGCGGGGAGCTGATACCCCGACGTGGCGCGTCCCCAGGTGGCGGATAGGGCAATGATCTCCATGCACTTTTCGGAGTGCATGGAGGGTAGGAGTGAAATAAAATAGCTCCCGCGGACCAAACACCAAGGGAAGGAAAACCCATCAAAACCTCCCCTGTGACTGGGGGACAGAATACAGACACGGTAATCCCTGCCTGTCGTACAAGGCGACTGAAAGGGGGGCGTTTGCTGCTGTCGAAGTAGCCTCGCAGATGACCCGGGGCGATGCCGGTGGGATCTACGGATCGTGGCAGGGTCTCCCTTGCCGGTAAGGCCTGGGTCGGAGAGGCGAAAAGGTGGCTGCAGCGTCGTTCAGTTCTCCAGGGGCCAGGCTGCGTGGCGGTCGGGTGCGGGTAGCGAACCCGGAGTGCCCAAGCAATTACACCGTAACCCAGTGATCACGTTTCGCTGGAACGGGGGGCTTGCCTTCATTGGTCGGCCCGCGAGGATGACAACCGCTATAAAAGGTCTCTAGCCCCAAGCTGCGGTACGCGGTGATGAGGGCGCCCCTGGAGTGAGCGCCAGGGGTGGCTGATGGGTGCATCAGTCTCTAGCGGCCAACCCCGGGGTATTTGGCGACCCCCCGGCTGTACTAGCCTTACCCGGGTAAGGCGGCTCTGCCCTGCTTGACCCACAGACCGACCCACTCGTGGGAACACTATGGATGACTTGAAATTAAAAACGCCAACAACAACAACAAACACTGGACGGGACGTACCGATGACGACTGCGGCTGTTCAACAGGACGCGAGACGGGAAACGGGCGCGGAGGATATGGCGCAGGCCAGCACTAGCAGGGTAACGGATGCGCGCCGCCTATCCGTCCGATTAACTAGGGCGGATGTGGAGTGGCCTCCCCTGAGGCCGGTACGAGGAGGGGCCGGAGTTTCACCGGCAGCCTCTGATGCCCCCGCATCCAGAGAGAGTGAGGTGGACTTGGACTCGGACGAGTCACTCTCCTCGGCAGTATCTCTGGAGGCACGGCGCACGAGCAAGAGTGGTCGCCCGCCGACCACGGGCCAGTACTTGTGGCTCGCGGCGGCTAAGCAGAGAGTCCTGGATGTCCAGCGCCGGGAACTTGACCTGCTGGAGGGGAGGAGGGTGCTCGATCCTAACGAGGACCCTATAGAACCGAGTCGGGGTAGCAGGTCCCTCCCGGACCCTGAGGACCTGGCGGAGGAAGTCAAGTCCCCACGCGCGAACTTATTGCGCAGTCCTTGGAGTTCTGTCGCGACATCGACAAGGTCGCGGGCATCTCCAAGGGGCTGAAAGGGACATTTGTTCGCAAGCTGAGGATGGCCTCCCGCTACCTTAAGGCCATCCACACGGAAGCGGGAATCAAGGCTGCACCTGCCAGGGCCGATGAAGAGGTGAAGGAGCTTCGCGAACAGCTGAAGCTGCGGGAGGAACAAGTGGCTGCACAGGAGGCCCAAATCAACATCCTGCAAAATAGCCTGGCAGACATTACGTGCAGGGTCGCTGCCACAGACGTGCCGGCGCCAGAAGGCCCCGGCCCACCCAAAAGGTCGGCGAGGCCCGGCTCGCCGTTGTCTGGCGAAGAGGCGGGCAGGAAAAGGAGGAAGGACGCAGTTGAAGCTTTCGACTTACCGTCTTGCCCGCCTGAATGTCCCGTGGTGCAAGGCCCAATCCCAGCTGGAAAAGAGGAGGGGAAGGTTGGTGGCCTCGAGCCCGACCTAATGAGGGGATTTGCGGTTCTCCTCGAAAAGGGCCTGTCGGGGCTCCGGGGGGAGTTCAAAGCCGCTATTGCAGCGATCCAGCCCCCGCCTAAAAGGGCGGAGCATGTTAAGGGGGGAGCTGCGACTGCGACCATCCCCACTGCATCGAGAAAGGAAGCTAAGAGGCGGGTGCGGAATAGGACCCTGCCTGCCACGGACTCGTTGCCGGGGCCCACCTCAGAACCCGACCAACCGGCATCAATTGTGGAGGCTAGAATGGCCGGGATTGTCGAAGGACATCGGAGGACGGCGGATGGGACATGGGTGACGGTGGTCGGCCGCTGCGCTAAAGCTGCAGAGAAGAAGGCGGCAGCGGCCAAGGCCCCCCCTCCCAAAGTGGTTGCCCAGAAGGGGCAGAAGAGAGGGGCGGCACCGGCGGTTAAGGGGCAAGGGGCCCAACCTGCCAGGCAGAAGGCCCCACGCCCTCCTCGTACTGCGGCGGTCACCATCAACCTAGCTGCCGAGGCTAAGGTCTCATACGCCGAGGCCATGCTCATGGCCCGGGAGCGGGTCAAGTTGGAGGAGCTGGGCATCACGGCGTTGATGCCCAGAAAAGCTCGGACCGGTGGCTCGGTCCTCGAGCTACCTGGGGAGGACAGGACGGAGAAAGCTGCCAAGTTGGCTGACCGACTCCGCCAGGTGTTCAGTGGCACCGAGGTGAGGGTTGCCCGCCCCATAAAAATGGGAGAGGTTAGGGTGACCGGTCTCGACGACTCGGTTACTCCGGCGGAGGTGGCGGCCGCATTGGCCGCTGCGGGGGGTTGCTCCGCTGAAGAAATTAAAATGGCGGAGATTCGTACCTCCCCGCAAAGGATAGGCACTGTCTGGGCGAGATGCCCTCTAGCGGCACTCGAAAAGTTATCCGCCTCTGGGAGGGTTCTGGTCGGGTGGTCCTCGGCCAGAATACAGGCGCTAACACCGCGGCCATTGCAGTGCTATCGCTGCCTAGAAAGAGGACATGTTAGGCAGCGATGCAACTGCGACGCTGATAGGGCCGACCGCTGCTATGCGTGCGGAGAGTCGGGCCACGTGGCCAGCAAGTGTAGCACCACACCGCGGTGCCCCCTCTGTGCGGACCTGGGGCGGCCCGCGGGGCATCGATTGGGGGCAAAAGGTTGTGCCCCCTCGTCCTCCCAGAGGAAGAAGGAGAGTGCCGTTGAAGGGGCAGGAACAGCCCCCAATGAACAGGCATCAGGGACCAAGCCTGCGGAGTCGAAGAACGGGGGCAAGAAAAATCCCCCTGCCAAGTCGGCGAGTAAAAATGCCGCGGAGGCGGCTCGTAAAGCCTAGGTATGGGGCCCAAGGGCCCTATACTTCAGGCCAACTTGAACCACTCGGCCAGGGCTCACGACATGTTGTTCCAAACCCTGGCCGAGTGGAAGGCTGGGTTGGCGGTGGCCGCGGAGGCGTACCGAGTCCTCGACAGACCAGATTGGTTCGGGGACGAGGACGGCTCCGTGTCGGTTATTGGCACCGCAGTACCCCCACACCCCGTCCCACTGGAACGGGGCCGGTAGTTCGTCGGCGTGCTGTGGGGTGAAATAGCGGTGGTGGGGCTCTATGTCCCGTCCAGATGGCCGCTCGCGCAATATGAACAGTACCTGGACCGGGTGGGGGACTTTGTCTCCCGTTGTTCTTCCGGCCAGTGCTAGTCCTCGGGGACTTTAATGCCCATGCGTAACTTTGGGGCTCCCCGAGGACAGATGCGAGAGGCATGGCGGTCGTAAATTGGGCGGCGGGGCTAGGACTCCACCTGCTCAATGTGGGGTCCGTTAGAACCTGCGTGCGTGCCCAGGGGGAGTCTATAGTCGATCTGTCTTTCGCTACTCCCCTGGCCGCGCGTATGGTGCAGAGACGGAGGGTGGTGGAAGAGGCGGTCACACTTAGTAACCATCTATACATCCGCCTCGACCTTACCACCACCGCCCGCCGCCCCTGTGGACCGCCACCGCTACGATGGGCGCTGAAGAGGATGGACGAGGACGTGCTGATGGCTGCAGCCCTCGCTCTGGCCTCGCTGCCAACACCTGCCGGGCCGGTCGCGGACATTGGTGAGGAGGTAGAATGGTTCCGGGGAGCTATGAAGGCGGTGAGCGACGCCGTCATGCCCCGGGCCAAGAACCTCGACAGCCGGGTCGCCTACTGGTGGACGGGCGAAATTGGTGATCTGAGACGAGATTGTTTCGCAACCCGTCGCCAGTGGCAAAGAGCCCGCAGAAGACGGACATTCCGCGACCCAGCGATGGAGGAGGATCTGTACGGGCAGTACCGAGTTTTGGAGACTGCCCCACAGGCAGCCATCATGGAGTCTAAATCCCGGGCATGGGACGAGCTCCTAGGCTCTCTCCAGAAGGACCCATGGGGGCGCCCATACAAAATGGTGATGGGCAAGCTTAAGCCCTGGGCGCCCCCGGTCACGGAGAGCCTCGACCTCCAGTTTTTGGGACGGGTAGTCGACACTTTGTTCCCACGAGAGAGGGAACACACCCGCCCCCCGCCGGACCACGAGGAGGTGGATTGGTCCGACGAACTGGGGGTCATGGAGGAGGAGCTGGCCGGGGCGATTAAACAGATGGGGGCCCGAAACACTGCTCCGAGCCCCGATGGCGTCCCTGGCCGTGCCTGGGTGAAGGAACTACGCGTCCTCGGTCCGAGATTGAGACGCCTCTTCAGCGCCTGCATTAAGGATGGAGTCTTCCCAGAACAGTGGAAGACGGGGCGGCTAGTCCTCATCCGGAAGGATGGACGATCCGCCGACAGTCCCTCGGCCTACCGGCCCATCGTGCTGTTGGACGAGGTGGGGAAGTTGCTCGAGCGGATTCTGGTATCCCGCCTCGTCCAGCACCTGTCCCAGGAGGGTCCCGACTTGGCCAAGTCGCAATACGGCTTCAGGCGGGGGCGCAGCACTATCGACGCAATCCAGTCGATACGCTACCGCTGCGACTCGGCCACGTCCCGGGGCAGGGTGGCGTTAGGCGTTAGTCTAGACATCGTCAACGCCTTCAACACCCTGCCTCACGGGACGATAAGGGGGGTGCTGATACGCCACAAGGAGGCGCCTACATGAGGAGGATCGTCGGCGACTACATCCGGGACAGGAAAATTGTGTACAGGAGCCGGGATAGCCTGATGCACGAGAGGGACGTGGACTGCGGCGTACCCCAGGGTTCTGCGAAAGGTCCCACACTTTGGGACCTGGGGTACGACCCGGTCTTGCGGGTCGAGCTCCCGACCGGTGTGAGCCTCACGTGCTTCGCAGATGACACGCACGTGTTGGCCGTCGGTCGGGCGTGGAAAAGGACTAGCCGCCTCGCCGAGATTGGCGTCGCTGCCGTTGCCGCGGGGATCCGGCGGCTGGGGCTTCAGCCAGCTCCCCACAAAACCGAGGCGATGTGGTTTTACTCGCCTCGGCGTGGGGTTGCGCCACCGCCCCAGTCGGTGGTCCATGTGAGTGGAGTCGACGTACAGGTGGGGAAGGGCCACAGGTACTTGGGCCTCCACCTGGACAGCCACTGGCGCTTTGAGGAGCACTTCGGTCGTCTGGCCCCTAGACTAGACAGGGCAAGCAACGCGCTTGCCCGTCTACTGCCCTATATCGGGGGGCCCAACGAGAAGGTTCGCCGTCTCTACGTGGGGATCGTGCGGAGCATGGCCCTCTATGATGCGCCCATATGGGCGAACGCCCTGATGGATTCCCGGCGCAGCCAGCAACTGCTGCGCCGGGCTGAGAGGAGGGTAGCCATCAGGGTAATCAGAGGTTACCGCACGGTCCGCTACGAGGCGGCGATGACCCTGGCGGGGGTTGTCCCCTTCAACTTCCAGGCGGATGGTGACGCCAAGGTCTTCTGGCGTCTGCGAGCCCTTCGTCTGGACGGGATCCCGCCAGAAGAGATGACCGAAGCTGTTGCTAGGATTAGGCGTCAGGCCCGGCAGAGAGCCCTGGATCGGTGGCGACGCGAGCTCGTCGAGAGCGGCGCCACCGCCCAGCGCGTGGCCGGGGCGGTCCTTCCAGTGCTCAAGAAATGGAGGGACCGCGGCCACGGAAAGCTCACGTTTAGGACCACACAGGTGCTCACCGGACACGGTTGTTTCGATGAGTTCCTGCACTGGATCCGGACGTAGGGGACGGCAGCATGCCATCACTGCGGGGCGTGGCGGGACACCGCGCAACATACCCTGGAGCACTGTCCAGCGTTTGCGCGGGCCCGTCACGCCCTGCGGTTGCGAAGTTGGTGGTGATCTCTTGCCGGCGGCACTTGTAAAAGAGATGCTCGCCGGCGTGAATCAGTGGAGGGCGGTGACCGATTACTGCGAGACGGTCATCGCCCTGAAGGAGGAAGAGGAGCGGGGTCGGGACAGAACCGACCCCAACCGCAGAAGAACGAGGGGGCGTCGTCGGGGGGGCCCCCTAACGGCGTCACCTGAGGGAGATGGGGTGGTGGACCGTGAAGATGGTACATACCAGGCCCACCGCCTCCAACGGGGAGAAGAGGATGGGGGGAGCACACTCTCCCCCTGAAGAGTAGTTCTGTGGGGGGACACCAGTCACCCCCCGGAAGAGGAGCACCGGGGAGGGGCGACCGCCCCTCCCCCAACACCGATCGCGCGGCCCCGCGAAACTTATGCGGCGCCGCAGGAGGCCGGGGCTGGGGCCCGCCACTGCGTCGCTGGGTGCTGAATAGGCTGGACAAGGACATGCGCGTGGCCCGCCACTGCGTCGCTGGGTGCTGAATAGGCTGGACAAGGACATGCTGATGGCCGCAGCCCTTGCCGGGCCGGTAGCGGACGTTGAGGGGGAGGCCAAGTGGTTCCGGGAGACGATGACCGCAATATGCGACACCGCCATGCCCCGAGCCCCGTGCCTGCCCCCCTAGAGCGTGGTGTACTGGTGGTCGGGCGACATTGCGGATCTCCGATCCGCGCCGGTCTCCTTGGACGTTTCAAACGCGTTCAACACAACGTCCTCCCGTATCTGCAGAGGATCATCGGGGCCTATCTGGATGGCAGGTGGATACTGTACACGGGCCGGGACGGTACGCTGCACTGGAAAGAGGTCGACCTCGGAGTGCCCCAGGGGTCCAAACTGGGCCCCCCCTTATGGAACGTGGGGTACAACGCGGCGCGGCGGGTGAACCTCCCGCCCGGGGTGTGGGCCACGGTATTCGCAGATTACTACTACCTGCTGGCCGCCGGGCGGGACTGGTTGAGGACCTGCCGTCGTGCCGAAGTGGGGGTCGCCATCGTGTGAAGAGCGATGCGGGGGCTGGGTCTGGCGCTGGTTCCTCACAAGACCGAGGCCATGTGGTTCTTCGAGCCTCGGCGTGGGGTAGCCCCTCCGGCCCAGCTCTGGCTCGAGGTCGACGGGTGCCGGATCGTGATCGGCCGGGGTCTTCGATACCTCGGCCTGTATCTCGACAGCCACTGGCGGTTCGATGTTCACTTCGACCGCCTGGCTCCCCGATTGGAACAGGTGGCGACCAATCTTGGCCGCCTGTTGCCCTACCTCGGGGGGCCGGGAGTGAGGGTTCGCCGCCTATACGTGGGAATCGTCCGGCCCATAGCCCTAAACGGGGCTCCGATATGGGCCGGCGACCTGGCGGTCAGCAGGCACAGCTGCACTCTGCTGCGGCGGGTGGAGCGCCGGCTGGCCATCAGGATCGTGCGGGGCTACTGCACGATCCCCTACGAGGGGGCGAATATCCTGGCGGGTCTCATCCCACTCCGGTACCAGGCGAAGGTCGAACCCAGTACATACTGGTATTCGCGAGCCCTCCGCCAGGCCAGGGAAGACCCGCCGGGGCCGACGATCGAGGAACACCAGAGCCAGGCACGACTGGTCACGGCGGAAAGGTGGCAGAGATCCCTAACTGAGGGGGCTACCGCCGGAACCCGCGCCGCCGGGGCGGTCCTGCCGATGATATCGGAGTGGCGGGACCGCGGCCACGGCGCCCTGTCGTTCCGGGTCACGCAGGTGCTCTCCGGACACGGGGTGTTCGGGGAGTTCCTGTGCCGGAGGAACAGGGAATGGACCCCCCACTGTTGGCTCTGCGGGGCGGCGCAGGACACCGCACAACACACGCTGGCGGAGTACCCGGTGTTTGCGGTGGCCCGCCACGCCCTGGCGGCAGAAACAGGGGAGGATCTCTCGCCGGCACGCGTCGTGACACAGATGCGTGCCGGCGAGACAGAATGGAGTGCCGTGACCACATTCTGCGAGGAGGTCATGGCCCTCAAGGAGTGGTCCGAGTGGGATCGTGAAAGGTACGATCCCGCTCGGTGAGGTCGCGGACGTGGGACGCGACGACGTCGCCAGGATCGGCCAACGTAAGGGGCGGGGGGGGGGGGCGATTGCGGCTTTCGCTGTTTGCCCCTCTGGCGCGACGGATGCGGGTCGGGGTAGTGTAGCGGGAGGGCCCGTGTGCCCTCCCGCCTCCTGGGGAGATTTTACGGGGGGTGTTTCTTGTGGGGGTGGGAGGGGTCGCGGTGTATCCTCCCGCCCCGGGCGAAATGAGCCCGGACCCCGGTCGGACTCGGGGGCGTGCGGGTGGGGAACCCGCTCTCAATCGGGGGCCCGTCTCCGTCCGCCTCGGGGGGGCCGGGTGACTCCGGGCGGAGAGTGGCGATTTCCCTCCCACGTTGGGAGTGGTGCTGCCCCCCGCAGGGAGGGTGCAGCGGTGCCGAGGGTGTCCCCCTGGAGGGTGGCCGGCCACGGCTCACCGCAGCCCAGAGGGGCACGACTCGGCGGGCCGCAGGCGCCATTGCACGCGGACCCGGGGTGTAGCCGGCACCGGAAGCCGGCGGAGCGAAGTGCTGCGCCTGATCTTCCTCGCGAGCGGGCGGGGGGTTGCTCCGCCCTGTAGCCTGTGAGGAGATCGAAGCGCGGGGACTGCCGGCGGTGCGGCCTGGGGGGCCCGGCCGCCATTGCACGCTGTTCCCCCGCGATGGAGCTGGGGTCGCTCCGGTGCCGGCTGGGGGAATTGTTACATCCCCGGTGAGGTGCGCCTTCAGCGCACGGCGGAGGAGGCTCCGGAGTTATAGTAATCAGGTCCCGGAGCCTCTGCCATACGCCAGAGGAGGTCGCCGTGGGGTTTTAGTCAGTAGGAATCTGACACTCCCCCGCTGCCCTCCCCCAGGGGCGCGGGGGACTTATGCAAGGATCCCTACGAAAAAAAAGCTTACGTTAGGTTAGGTTGGAGTCTCGTGCTGGCTGCCGAGCTGGTCGGACGTGTCGTTCGAGGGTCCCGTAGCCTGCCAGGCATCTGGCGCTGCGGGGTTGCATCGTTCTTTGTTTTCTTGATTTTTCTTGATTTTTGAAGAAAGGGGCCACAGTGTTTCTATTTCCTTATAATGATGGTACGGCTTCGGAACTTTTAAATATCTCGATATATCTCGAAAAATACGCATCTGATCAAAAAATATCATACAAGATAGATAGTAGGAAATTTAATTTCCTACAAAAAACGTCTCTTAACATTTTGCCATACCTCGGACCGTTTCCGAGATATTTGCAGATTTACCTCAAGGAAAGGGGCGTCGCGCACATATTCCGAGATATTTCTCCTTCTTCTTGTTCTTCTTCTGCACAGCTGCGCTGGAAGTGGCACTTACAGCTGGGAATAGTGAATACAGTTTAGAATAGTGCAGAGTTACCTCAAAGAAAGGGGCCACAGTGTTTCTTCTTCCTTATAATTTTGTTGCAGCTTCGGAACTTTTAAATATCTCGATATATCTCGAAAAATACGCATCTGATCAAAAAATATCACTAAAGATGAATAGTAAGAAACTTAATTTCCTACAAAAAAGTTGTGTTAACATGTTGCCATAGCTCGCACCGTTTCCGAGATATTTGCAGATTTACCTCAAGGAAAGGTGCGTCACGCACATATTCCGAGATATTTCTTCTTCTTCTTGTTCTTCTTCTCCACAGCTGCGCTGGAAGTGGCAGTTACAGCTGGGAATAGTGAATACAGCTATGAATAGTGCAGAGTTACCTCAAAGAAAGGGGGGACAGTGTTTCTTCTTGCTTATAATTTTGGTATGGCTTTGGAACTTTTAAATATCTCGATATATCTCGAAAACTGCGCATCTGATCATAAAATGTTTAGGATGAGTTCAGTCACATACACACGCACAGAAAAAATATATATATAAACAGAAGAATGTCATTATTACTGTACCTACGTTAGAAAGAATGTAATATTCTGATTACTTCATACAGATCAATGTACACTTAATAACAATATCATTATTAGTATATCTGCATCAGACGTAATGTAATATACAGATACCTTCCTACAGATCAATGTACATTTAATTACAATATCAATATTACTATTTCTGCATTAGATATGTAATATATATTTAATAACAGTATCATTATTACTATATCTGCGTTAGATATGTAATATACATTTAATCACAATATGATTCTTAGTATAGCTTCATTAGATATGATGTCATATACTGATTCCCTAATACAGATCAATGTACGTTCAACAAAAATATCATTATTACTATATCTGCCTGAGACATACTATGATATACTGATGCCTTCCTACAGATCAGTGTACAATTAGTAACAATATCATTATTACTATATCTAGATTAGAAATAATGTAATATGCTGATTGCTTCGTACAGATCAACATACATTTAATAACAATATCAATATTACTATGTGTGCATTAGATATGTAATATACATTAAATAACAACATCATTATTACTATATCTACATTAGATGTAATGTAATATTTTGATACCTTCCTACAGATCAAGGAACATTTAATAACAATATCGTTATTACTCTATCTGCATTACATATGTAATACACATTTAATAACAATATCATTATCACTATATCCACATTAGAAATAATGTGTTCTCGGCGAGAATTAGAGTTTTCGGAAAAGGCGTGGATTCCGTCATTTCAAAGACGTGGGCGTCGAGGAGAAGATGAACGACAGAGCTTAGCGGTCACTAATTGTGTATAACTTGTAATTTTTACACAATGAGCCGTGAATTTAGTACTACAAAAATCACACTTGTGTTTTAATTTGGGATTACACGATTCACAGACTTCGCGGTGCAAGGCACTGAATTGAAATTAAAAATGCTCTAAACTCGAGTAAAGATAAAGCTCTTGGTCGTTGCTGTCGCTTGATAATCGCTCTCTGAATTGCTTTCGCATTAATGCTGTAACGGTTTGAATTTAGGAGTTTTAATATTGGCGAGCGCTCGGATCGGTGGTTAGACAGCGCAGCAGCGATTACTTTTACGTATTTGGTGAAGACGGGATTATCGATCCATGTTACCGACCGAGATATTCGTACGAGTTTGACGTGCGAAATTCGTACACGTACACACGTTATAAAGACGCAGAAACACCGTAGCCCCTTTCTTTGAGGTGACTCTGCACTATTCTAAGCTGTATTCACTATTCCCAGCTGTAAATGGCACTTCGAGCGCAGCTGTGCAGAAGGAGAACAAGAAGAAGAAGAAATATCTCGGAATATGTGCGTGAAGCCCCTTTCCTTGAGGTAAATCTGCGAATATCTCGGAAACGGTGCGAGGTATGGCAAAATCGTTACAGACCTTTTTATCCGACTTCGAAAAGGAGGAGGATACTCAATTCGATGAGTATATATTTTTTTTTTTTTGGCTTTGTTCACCGATTACGCCGAGACGGATGGACCAATCGGAACGAAACCTTTTGCATCTTGTAGGATATGTCTTCCGATTGGTCCCGTTATAAAAACATTTTGCGTTTTTTCTTTGCGAACGCTTTTTATTGCAAAAAAACGTGCTGTTTCATGTACGTGCGGGGTACGTTCGCCGATTACTCCGAGGCGGATGGACCAATCGGAATGAGACTTTTTGCGTCTTGTACAGTACAACTCCCCATTGGTCCCGTAAAAAAAATATTTTGCATTTTTTTATTCCGAACGGTTTTCATTATTTCAAAATAAAAACATAGAATGACCACAATGATCCTTTAATATATTGTCGGGGGCATGATTCTGAACAACTTTTTCATTATGCATAATTAACGGAAACCTTTAGTTTTCGAGATATTCGTGAAAAACTATTGTTATTTTTTCTGCATTTGTTCGCCGATTATTCCGAGACGGATGGACCAATTGGAACGAAACATTTTGCATCTTCTAAAGTATGTCTCCCGATTGATCCCGTTATAAAAATATTTCGCATTTTTTTATTCCGAACGGTTTTTATTGCAATTGGTTGCTAATAAATATAATAAAAAATAATAAAAAGGCTTGGCTTTCTTCTTCACGTATCGGAAGCTGGTAGCCGATTTGGACTGTTTCTTTGGAAAAGTAACTGTCGTAATCTTTGCATTTCTGCGAGTGCTCTCTCATCATGAGGTTCAACAAGGACTTTGTTTGGTGCTAAATCAGATAAAACTAGACCAGCTAAGCTTTTAACACGACTAAGTGCAACGTAAATTTGGCCTTTTGCAAAATTCTTTTTGCCAAGATCAATTACTGCTTTGTTTAATGTAGTCCCTTGTAATTTGTGCACCGTTACTGCCCAACTTAGAATAAGTGGTAACATTCTGCGCTCGACGTCTCCATAACCTTTCGTCACTTGAAACGTTGCTACAACTGGAGACATTGGAATGTTACCGTCGGTATCTTTGAATCTATTTCCAATCGACTCGTCGTCAAATTTTATAAGTACTGAGTCTGGCAACTCTCCCTGTTCCAGTTGATCTCTTCGAAGTGCCGGCCATGTAAATTTCTTTACTATTCCCATTGCGCCGTTTATCAAGCCATCAGAAATTGATATATTTCGTCGCAACATGATTCGAGATCCTTCAGTTAACGTTATTGTATGTAATAGTCCGCTACAATTATTAACATTTACAAGTATGACATTTGCTGGCGGCCTTTTTCCATATGTAGCTGCCTCACGGGACTCGTCTATTGAATCAATGATGTACATTCGATGTGATTTTGCTAATTCATCAGTCATTTTTGAATTATATTCATCCACTAATTTTATCGTTGGGAATATTCTTAGTGCTGCACCATCCTCGAACTCTCCGGTTAGGGGAATTCTTCTTCGTTCGCAATAAATCGATAAACTCAACGTCATCTCTTTGTCGCATATTAATGGTCAGTTCGCAGAATGAAAATTGGTGCCATAAATTAATTTCTGCAGTACACCAATGTGGCTGTACAAAACACCAGTGTCCTTTTACTGGTGGCAACTGCATGATATCGCCAAAGAGAAGTACATTTACGCCACCAAATAGTTTATCATTTGTTTTGAATTCTTGCAATCTTATATGAATTATTCGCAAATTCTCATAGGACACCATTGATATCTCGTCGATAATCAACCACTTTGTATGACGCCACTTTCGTCTCCTGTTCGAGCCTTTGTCCTGTCAGTCGTCGATAGGTCATTGCAGTACCTTTTTCAATAGGTAACGAGAACAAGGAATGCAAAGTTTTTCCGAATATTTGACGGGCGGCGACGCCAGTCAAAGAAGCTACTTCAATGAAAGATGGTTTTATCATCGTATCAATTGTAGGATTATAGCAGCGTTTAACATGTTCAACAAGTAATTTTAAAATAAACGACTTACCGCTACCAGCTCCTCCGGTAATAAAAAGCAACATTCGTTCGGCATTTTCATCATCATCATTTTGTTTAATATCTTTCTCAATTACTTCGGAAACTGATTTCAATAAGTCTTTCTGTTGAATATTCAGACTTCGAATGCTATTAAGGAATACGTCTTCGGGCATTGCACGTGTTTCTTCTTGCTGTTGATCTTCATATAAATCACCTTGATCATAATATACTGTTTCGTCTGCATGAATTCTGACTGGTTCTCCTAAATGTTCATTATTAGTTTCTTCTTTGTGTACAACATTCAAACCAACAGCCTGGGCGAGCGCCGCTTCAATAATTTGCTCTGCCTGAGTAAATTGTTCGACGGTTGCGTTACCCAATATAGGTTTCAACTCGCGTTGCCGTCGAAGAAAACATTGTTCCGAAGATTCGTTTTCGGACATAAGTGTACTTTCATCACGAAATGGAATGTGACACACTATTAAGTTATAGAAATATCCTTCCCTATCACTGTTTAAGGTATAATATCGGTGGCGAAGTACAGCTGGTTTTTTTCTTATTCGCATTCGGGTATTGTCCTTCAATTTTATAAACCTCGACCTCGATATTTCTTCATCGTCATTTCTAAGTACTGCGTCTCCATCCTCTTCTGTCCACAATTCACTTGAAACTGTTTCATATCGGACAGCAAATTCAGCTAAGCTTAAATCCTCTAGATTGTCTGGTCTCTTTACGTAATGATCGAATATGATATTGAAAAATGATGTTTCATTTTCTTCGAATCGGAGAATTCTATATCTCTGTTCAGGCCGACAGCTGTTTATAAATACAGCTTTTCTCGAGCTCATTTTAAGGGGCAGATGGCATAACCGATATGCACATTCTATAGCACAAACCATACGTTGAGATAGAATTGTCATAGATACCAAAAATAGTTGATTGCGGACGGTGCCGCTCCGGCGTTTTGCTCGTAAAATGGCTTCTTTAATAATATTTCCTGTGTCCTGCGGCTCGCATTTATTTGCGTATTTAGCAATATAATATGCGACAGCTGCAACATTTCCGCATGGTTGGATATCCATGTTTGCTTCCCAAAGCTTTAAAAGAGTTGGGTTGTAATTGTTCACCATGGTTTCATTTCCTGTTCTCTTAAGTACGCAGAAACGTCCATTGTTCGCAAGTGTGTCATCTGGACCTAAGCACATCGTTCTTTCACTTATCGGTCTGGGGAATCCAAAACGACAACAACGATTATTACGATCTTTGTAACATGTAGCAGAATGTTTATGAATTTGGACTTTTTGAACTATGTCCCTCATACCTTGATTTTCTGCCTCCAATGAACAAGATACAACTTTCTCAATAACGTTGCGGCCCTCGTTGGTAAGGAAATCAGGTACGTTTCCATACCAAAGAAGCATGTGCAAATGTGGACTTCCCCTGTTTTGAAATTCTATTCTATGCCAAAAATCGATAACAACGTCACCTAGGCAATCTACGTTTCTCAAATATTGCATTAACGCGTTCACACGCAGCGTGAATTGTCTTGCGATAACTACAGGGTATCTCTGAACTAACTTTAGTCGATCTGCAAAAGTTAGGTTTTCGATTTCGGTAATTGGGCGACCATCGGCTAGTAGTAATGCTTTCAACATATCTGGCCAATTCAGATCATTGCAAGAGAACGTAGCAAACCATGTGGGCGGTCCAAGACTTCGGACCATGGCGATTAATTCCGAACAGCAGCGTTTCCAGTATGATGCCGATCCTCTTATGTTTCTCATCGTGAGATGTATATTATCTACTAATCCCTGTGGAGTATGCTCGCCTTGGCGCATTTTACATGATACTGAAATGCTAGCTTTTGCGCGGTAGTATTCAACAACAGATAATGCGAAGAACAAATAATCTGTTCGCTGGAATCGTTTGTCACTGCTAAGAATACGAGCTTGGAAGTAATCCAGTGGTGTTATTGGGATGTCACGATGCTCTCCAAATCCATTTTTTCCATCCGGGAACAGGAAGAACCAGCACAGTTCTTCCATCCTTCTCTCTCTCTCTAGGTTCAAAGGAGGCGCTGTTTTTCTATGTATATTCGCCAGTTCTATCGGGTCATTGTCTGCGTTATTATTAGTATTACTGACTGAGACGACACTGTCGATGTTGGGAACACCTTCGTCAACTGAACGTAACATGCTTGTTTCGAATATAATTCGTGTTTCGTCGGGTTCTGTTCGACTTGTCCCAACTGATAGATGTTGCATTCTTTCCACCAGTGGAGATCTATTTCTTCCGGATACAATTGTTATAGATGTTAATGAATAGATATTTAATACATTGCTGTTGCCATCTTTCGCATACAAATTACGACGCAAGGTGGCCTGTAAAACATCAATAGTAGTAAACTTCATACAGCATGAGGCGCCCCGTAATGGTGCTTTATATCCTTTTGGATCTCTTGCATGGGAATCAAACAACCAATAGCAGGTGGTCTCCGACTGGTTGTTGCATGATACGGCTACTGATGTATAATTTGCAGTAAGAATTCCGTACATATACTGTTGAAAAAACCTAATCAAACCATTTTTTAAATTTGGAAATCCTTCATCACCGTTATCAACATCAATATGACACAGCCATTTCATACCCAATGTTAATATTGACTCTGTTGTTATTAAATGATATGAGTGGCAATAATTCGGTAACGGCTAAATAGTCGACATTGACTTCTCTGGGGTCAGGATTACTTCGCGCTTCAATGCAATCACGGTAATATTTATCTCCTACTAAAAGTACATAATCAACATCACTATGTAGTACACCATGTACTAGGGTCGAGCAAATGAAACGCAACACAAGCAACTGCAGCTATACCAGTACATTGCTTACCGCGAGATTCAATACTGAACCGATCGCTAGCTTGATGGCACGAGCCTCGTAAAATAGCTACATTCTGTCCAACATTCGTAAATCTACTGATTGATTCATTATTTCCTTCTGCAACTTCCTTTCCGTTTCTTACAATACAAGGCTCTTCAACGACATCAGCTATTTCCGAAATGTTATTGGTAATATTAGAAAAACATGGTCGTACATCTTTGTATAAAGCATTATTTTGTAATAGCCATTGTAAAGCTACACGAAGTTTGCCAACGTCTATTTCAAATTGTTTTTGTCGCTCCAAATCTTCGAGGCTTTCCACTACAATCATTATACCGGTTTCGTTCAATCCAAGTGGAAGTTGCTCGGCTACTTCGAACACATCGCGGGCAAATAGGACTACCTGACCTTTGCACCAATCCTGACTGAAGCGATTCTGAATTTTCATGATTTTAAGAAACGGTACTATTCTGCACAACATTTGTTTTTCGATTTCCGATAAATCTGTTATCTCCATAGGTACAGGCATGAGTTCCACCACAATGCCTGTGATGGAACTTTATGTTTTTTAAGATGATTTAGGCAACGAGAACATGTTGTTATCTTCTCTGATTCTAATAGATTTGCAGGAATTAGACTAGAGAAAGGCTGCGTGTGTAAAGCATAACGTTGCTGCGGATATAAAGTCTTGTGACACACTGCACACGGTACATTAGCAAAAATATTAATAGCCGATTTAAAGTAGTCTTCCTGAAGGAGACGTTCTTTTCTCCGTTTCTTAGCTAGTTCACGCATATTTCTTAAACGTGTATTCCTTGATTCGACACGTTCACTTAGTAGTACTTTCCGCATACGATTTCTCACAACCATTAGACGTTGCGAACGTTCCTCATTGGATTCGTTCGCTAAACGGTTGCGAATTAATCCGATACGACGTGATCGTTCCGCAGGAGATTCGTTCGCTAAACGTCTGTGGATTAATCGGAAACGGCGTGATCGTTCCGCAGCAGATTCGTTCGCTAAACGTCTGTGGATTAATCGGAAACGGCGTGATTGTTCCGCGGCAGATTCGTTCGCCAAACGCCTGCGGATTAATGCGAAACGGCGTGATTGTTCCGCGGCAGATTCGTTCGCCAAACGCCTGCGGATTAATGCGAAACGACGTGATCGTTCCTCCGCAGATTCGTTTGCTAAACGCCTGCGGATTAATGCGATACAGCGTGATCGTTGCTCCGCAGATTCGTTCGCTAAACGCCTGCGGATTAATGCGAAACGGCGTGATCGTTCCTCCGCAGATTCGTTCGCTAAACGCCTGCGGATTAATGCGAAACGGCGTGATCGTTCCGCGGCAGATTCGTTCGCTAAACGCCTGCGGATTAATGCGAAACGGCGTGATCGTTCCGCGGCAGATTCGTTCGCTAAACGCCTGCGGATTAATGCGAAACGGCATGATCTTTCATACGCAGATTCGTTTTTTAAACGCCTGCGGATTAATTCGATACGACGTGATCGTTCCTCCGCAGATTTGTTTTTTAAACGCCTGCGGATTAATTCGATACGACGTGATCGTTCCTCCGCAGATTTGTTTTTTAAACGCCTGCGGATTAATTCGATACGACGTAATCGTTCCTCCGCAGATTCGTTTTTTAAACGATTAGAAATTCTGCTTAGCCGACGTTCTCTTTCGTCAATTGTTTCGCGCGATACTTCCGAACTAGCGTATTTTCGTTTTGCAGACAATCGCGAACGGCGATCGTCAATAGTTTCTTCACGCCGTGCCTTTGCGTTTCTTTCACGTTCTTTAGAGAGACGTAATTGCGTGGCTTCGTTAGGTTCATTCGCACGATACTTCCTCATACGGGATGCATTTTTTGTAGGCCTACCCATTGCTCCAAGCAGACGCGGTTGGTTTATTTTTATTTTACAAACAATTATTGTTCGCTCCAAGCAGACACGGTTATTTTATTTTTAGAAACAATTATTGGTCGCTCTAAGCAGACGCGGTTGGTTTGTTTTTTATTATTATTATTAAAAACAATTGTTGGTCGCTCCAAGCAGACGCGGTTGGTTTGTTTTTACAAACAATTATTGGTCGCTCCAAGCAGACGCGGTTCGTTTGTTTTTTATTACAAACGATTATTGGTCGCTCCAAGTAAACGCGGTTGTTTTATTTAAAAAAAAAAACAATTATTGGTCGCTCCACGCAGACGCGGTTGGTTTGTTTTTACAAACAATTATTGGTCGCTCCACGCAGACGCGGTTGGTTTGTTTTTACAAACAATTATTGGTCGCTCCAAGCAGACGCGGTTAGTTTGTTTTTTTACAAACAATTTTTGGTCGCTCCACGCAGACGCGGTTGATTTGTTTTTTATTATTATTACAAACAGTTATTTGGCCGCTCCAAGCAGACGCGGTTAGTTTTGGATTTTATAAAAGATATAATAAAGTAATAGAAGTTAAAACGACTACCTTTGCAGCACTTTTCAAAATATTGAATTAATTATAACAGTATGTATCAATCAATTGAACACCTAACGTTGCCAGGTTTTCGTTTCAACTGACTACGCGATCTGTCTATGGGCTGTAGCTATGTATGTTTATATTGTGAGGACGATCGCAATAATAGGCAAACTTATAGTAGAATTCCGTTACATTGTGCGATAAGTGGAAAATAAGTCACTGCAATATACGTACAAAGCTCACGGCAATGTTAAATGGATCTAATATAACATAAATTTACAAATACTTGCAATTTAATTAAAATTTGCATTACTTAATATTCATTTACATTTCCACGCGTCTTTTTATGCATCTTGGCACTGATTCGTATATTCATATCGTTATGATTTTATATCTCACGTTCTCTTATTTGCTTCACGAAGCTCATTTTTTTGTTTACTTCGAACTGATTAATATTCAACTTTTGTACCACAGTCAGATTGTAAAAGTACATCGCGACAGATTGCGTTAGATCGAAAAAAACGTATTTCGACAGGTTGTATACTGAGTGTAATAAAACAGTGTTCGGTTACCGTTTAAAACAGATTACCTCATTCAAAATTCGACCAAATGACTTGTGGTTTTTTGTAAAGTTATACACATTCATTTACTAAGATATGTGCTTTTGTCGTTTTAAAAAATTTGAATTTGTTGAAATCGTGAAAGAAAATAGTAGAAATCAATTTTTTCACAATTTCAACAAATTGTAATTTTTTTAAACGACAAAAGCACGTATCAGAATAAATAAACTTGTACCTTCTCATTAAAAAAAACCTCCTGTTATTTGGTCCAATTTTAAATGAGGTATGTATTCTGTTTCAAACGTTCACTAGACACTTTTTATTTATTACACTTACTGTACTTATACTTTCTACATTTCATGGCTACATTAAGAGGGTATGAATATTTCTATCATTGACTATACGCCGTTTGGTTTTTGCGCATTTGTGGCGAATAGAATATTTACGAATATTTACGTTCAATATAAACTACTACGCACATACCAACAGGAATGTAAACATAGAGAATAATTTGTGCGATCCTGGAATGTGCCCCACCAACGGTCTCCCTTTGGAAGTCAGAGATTCCTGCTCAGTTTCATACGATCTGTGATTCGAACAAGGGGTAAGTACGAAACGAGCAATATTTCATTTTTGTCTACGTTGTATATAATAATCTATATTAATATTTCTTAATGGCTGGTGGTACGGTTTATTTACTTGGTGTATTATTATAGTTACTTTGAACAAAACTATTTTTATTACATCAAAGAATAACTTATTATTTTCATTATTTAACTTTAGATTTTGAATTGTTAACAAATCTTTATTATTATTACAATTATTATAATATATAAAAAAGTAATACAAATATGTTAACAAATATGAATAGATATTTCCTTTTTTTTATTATCATTATCAATAAAACCCTTCATTTCTATTTAACATATTCATATTCAATATTGCTTTCTAACGGTTGAATGTGCGCTGAATATGAATGTAGGAAACATTTATTGCTATTAGAAACGTTGTTCGGGTGTTAAACAACGAATGAAATTAAATGGGGGAACAAACGAATAATTTTATTAATTTATACTGGTCGACAGTAAACTTGATATGAAATTGCACATGCATATAATTAGAATTTCTTCTAAAACTTGAATTTAAAAATAATTAGAATTTCTTCTACAACTTCAATTAAAAAAAAAAAATTAATATTTGAGTACTGCTACATTTCGAATGTCATTTTTATCATTTTTATCGATGTTTAAACATACGTAGTTAATAATGTTTTATTATATATTTCGCAATTGAAATAATGAAAAATTTTAGTCACTGGTGAGAAATAGTTTCCGGATTCGTATTCAGTGAATATAATAATAAAAGTATACAAGAAGTACATATTGAATGTTAGTTATCCTGATACACTTTAAAAAGTATAGAGGTGTTTCGATATACACGGTCTTGTCGCCGTTCGTGTTACTTTCGTTCTATACAACTACATACTAACTTCTATAAACACTATGTCACTGTAATCGATAACATTCTACCGCTGGTCATTAATTAATATTAATGTAACTGTTATTACTTATACCTTTTTTTTGCAAATATCACATCTATATATTTCTGTTTCAGAATAATAACCCCGAAATAATAAAAAAAATAATAAAAAGAATCAAAAGATGGGCCAATCAGAGAATAATTGTAAGTATCATTTCAATTTTAATAATGGCAAATAAAGAGTACAAGAAAAAATTAAAAGAAGCTGTGCAAAATGTATTGTGACCCTTTTGGGGGTTCACTCTATAAAAAGGGGGTGTCGCAAAATACAATTTTGTTGGGCGCCAGCCACGTAATGTGGCAATCGAAATCAAAAAAGAGAGAGTGTAAGGGGTATTGGGGGATTCACAACGGAGGGGTCTCGGGCACTTACGTTCGCACAGTTTCGCGGGGGAGTACGCAAGGAGGAAATAGCTAGGGGTGAAAAGGTACAGGGTCGGGATGGGTTCTCGCGGAGGTTTCTACGTTACGCGTAGTTTACGAAAAAAAAGGGGGGTTAACAAAAAGGGGTTCGAAGCGAGAAGGGGTTCGTTGCCAATACTCGGACAGTTTATCGAAGGAATGGTAATCAAAAGGGCTTACCAACACGCTTCACACACCTCACTCACAAACTCTCAATCCGCACTCTCTAATCGCTTTAATTACTCAACTCAATACTTTCTGTAACGCTCAATATGATAGCCTTAGGCTCAATACCGGCTCGTCGTTGCCGCTGCGACGACGAGACCGTCACGGGACATTTTGGGGAGGGGATGGGTCTAGGGAGGGGGCATCTTCCGGCCCGGGATGGATCGATTTTCGATACGCCGGTGATCGGGATTGATGGGGCTGACGGACTTCCTTCGGTGACGGGTGGGCTGAGGTCTTCGGGCTCGGCGACAGATGGCTCCGGGTGGTCGTTTGCGTCAATTTGAGCCGCATCATCTCATGCTTCTGGGAGATTCCTTGGGAGTCCCACGTTGCTCCGATTATTGGAGGGGTGGGTCTGTCGCCGGCCTCGAAGCTCCTGGTGAGGGTGGTCCTCGGTGTGTGTCAGTCCGTCGCCTCCATCTGTCCGACACCGGTGGGTGGGAGGAAAGGGGTGAGGTGAGGGGAGGGTTAGAGGTTATCGCTAGGTGGGTGTCTGAGTGGGGGAAGCGCAGCGATTGTAACGGGGGGCACGGGTGTCACCACGTTACAGTATATAGTGCATAATTCAGAAACATGCCTGCAGTATATATATATATATATATTTCCTTTTTTTTTCTCTATCAGATCAACAAATGTTCAGAGACATTCAGCTGCTGCTACAGCAGCAGCAAGAACACCATCAGCGTCAGATGCAGCTGCTGCAGCAGCAACTGCAGGAGCGACAGCAACAACAGTTGCAGCAACTGAGGGAGGAGCTCCTCCCTCAGCAACGAGAAGATCTTCGACCGAGTGAGGAGCCCCTCCCTCAGGTGCAAGAGATGGATGTAAAGCAGGATGAGGCGAAGCCACCACGAAGTATGTATTGTTACGTGCGGAGCAGGCGTAGTGGTAGGTGACTACTCTGCGGTATGTTATGTTCCGACGCAACGCTTTAACACCTTCTTTGTGAAGGAAAGATAATATAGGATTCGGATTTGGTTTAGACTTATACAAGCCTCTCGCTCGCTGGATACAAGGTTTGGAAAGTACGCACTAAATTATGATCAAAATTTGAGTAAATAATTATTATATATTTTGACAAAAGAATGAATTATTACAAAAGTCTGATTGGTACACAAGTATGAAAATATAACGTGTATTCAGAAGATATTATGATTCCTTTAATTACCGAGGACAGAGAATCCTGATCTTGATTGGACTCACAGGATGTTTAGATGTACAGAAACGGTAAACGGTTAATTTGATGGATTGCTCCCTTCTCTCTCTCTTCCTCTCGACGTACGGATGTTGGACAATGTTCTTGATGAGTGAAACTATGGCCTTACACTAAGAGTTTTTTTATTGTAGATGGTTCGAAAACTTGAGTCTTTATTTAACGAGTGAACTGAGTCTTTTCGTGTGACAGTTGATTTTCACGAAAGTCTGCTCGACGTATTTCGCAATACTAAACGTTCCTCGGACAGAGAGACCGCGCACCTCGCGACTGTATGGCCGACTGTGTCCCTATTGTCCGTAATCGGGTTTTTTATTAGAGTCGAAAATGCTGATTTCGCATAGTTTGGAGGAAAGAGTTCATTAGTATATTGACCTGTTGGAATGTCTATCATTGCTACATATTTTCGACGCAGCGTTTCGAGAAGAAGAGAGAATTTGTTGATGCTGGTGACTCTAAGGAGGTCAGTCAATGAACCAACTTCCTGATTGCTGACGCTTTCGTAATTTTGAAATTGAAGACAATGGAATTTTTCTTAGTCGGGACGTAACAGTATTACAGTATTACTAATTTCAATTTTTATACATTGCAGAAAGAGGAGTAGCGGCAGGCCGATCCCGGCGTCTGCGGGGGTATCGGGGGGTCAATGAAGGGGTGGAGGGGAATAGGGGGAAGGGGCGGAAGGGGAAGGGGAAGGGGCAACTATGTTAATTTGTGTTTTTATTAAATAAAAAAAAATTTAGTTACACTGATTTAAAAACATGTTATTCGGTGCTCTGCTTTTTTTATTTTTATCAACTACCAGTACTTGATCCTTACTTAACCATTAGGAACGAAATATAACCTTAAGGCATCCTACAAATATTGTTCGTTTCTCTAATTCCACTAAAAAGTGTGAAATAAAATAATTTTTAACAAAAAAAAAATCCGACTTCAAAATGCACTAAAAAGTATAAAATAATTTCCATTTCATTTATATCTGTATTCCACAGCTATTAATACAATCTACTTAATCATTAAATAGGATACTAAATATATTTCAAAGTTTTCGGAGGCGGCGCAAAATTAAAAATACCCGAACAAACGGTGCTACCAATAACGATTTGATTGTGGTATGGCAAACTTGGTAATTAATGAGTCGTAAGAGAAAAATTATAGGTCTGGCTGAAAACATTTGTAATTGTAACGATTGTATCAGAAATTGGTAGCAGTCCTGATGTACATGCACTATACTGCAGTTCACAAGAGACCATACTTAACTCGCGCATCTCACTAGGTCTAGAGAGATTTTTAATGACGTGTGTTATTCCCCTCTCCAGCTTGCTTCTTATTATACTTTGCGATCATATTAATGGTGGGCAGAAATATATGACGTACGATAACTGAAAACCGGTGACGATATTGTAAAGTTTCACGAGGCAATGAAAATTCTATTATTTTCCAGAAAAACATGATGTGAACGCAAAGTAAGACGCAAGCTGTAAAGGGAAATCACACGCACTATTAAAAATCTCCCTAGACCTCAGTGGGTCACTAGCTGCGCGAGTTAAGTGCGGTCACTCGTGAACTGCAGTATAGTTAATTCGTAATGGGTATATTGATTCCCATTGAATATTGTTTACTTGAAATTATCAAATGGGTCATTTGTCACTGGTTGCCGACACCTGAACTAGGATCTTCCTAGTAGAGGAAAAGTTTTTAATATTGCGCCCCCTCCGAAAACTTTGAAACATATTTAGTATCCTATTTAATCATTAAGTAGATTGTATTAATAGCTGTGGAATACAGATATAAATGAAATGGAAATTATTTTATACTTTTTAGTGCATTTTGAAGTCGGATTTTTTTTTGTTAAATATTATTTTATCGACTAATCGGTTCGAACAGGCGAAGCAATACGCCGCCAGGACATTGAAATATCCCGGAGCACAACTAAAGTTCGTTTTTTTGGCTAAATGCAGCGAAAATGTACACTTATATCATCACGGACGTTAGTTTAATAGTGTTTAACGATGGATCAGTCGTACAGAATGTAAAAACAAGATTGTTCAAATTTTCGACTAATCGGTTCTAAGAGGCGAAGCAATACGCCGCCAGGACTGAAATATTTCGGGGCGCAACTAAAGTTCCTTTTTTTGGCTAAATGCAGCGAAAATGTACACTTATATCATCACGGACGTTAATTTAATAGCGTTTAGCGATGGATCAGTCGTACAGAATGTAAAAACAAAATTGTTCAAATTTTCGACTAATCGGTTCTAAGAGGCGAAGCAATACGCCGCCAGGACTGAAATATTTCGGGGCGCAACTAAAGTTCCTTTTTTTGGCTAAATGCAGCGAAAATGTACACTTATATCATCACGGACGTTAGTTTAATAGTGTTTAACGATGGATCAGTCGTACAGAATGTAAAAATAAGAGTGTTAAAATTTTCGTCTAATCGGTTCTAAGAGGCGAAGCAATACGCCGCCATGACTGAAATATTTCGGGGCGCAACTAAAGTTCCTTTTTTTGGCTAAATGCAGCGAAAATGTACACTTATATCATCACGGACGTTAGTTTAATAGTGTTTAACGATGGATCAGTCGTACAGAATGTAAAAACAAGATTGTTCAAATTTTCGACTAATCGGTTCTGAGAGGCGAAGCAATACGCCGCCAGGACATTGAAATATTTCGGAGCGCAACTGAAGTTCCTTTTTTTGGCTAAATGGAGCGAAAATGTACACTTATATCATCACGGACGTTAGTTTAATAGCGTTTAGCGATGGATCAGTCGTACAGAATGTAAAAACAAAATTGTTCAAATTTTCGACCAATCGGTTCTAAGAGGCGAAGCAATACGCCGCTAGGTCTTTAAAATATTTCGGAGTGCAACTAAAGTTCTTTTTTTTGGCTAAATGCAGCGAAAATGTACACTTATATCATCACGGACGTTAGTTTAATAGTGTTTAACGATGGATCAGTCGTACAGAATGTAAAAACAAGATTGTTCAAATTTTCGACTAATCGGTTCTGAGAGGCGAAGCAATACGCCGCTAGGATATTGAAATATTTCGGAGCGCAACTAAAGTTCCTTTTTTTGGCTAAATGGAGCGAAAATGTACACTTATATCATCACGGACGTTAGTTTAATAGCGTTTAACGATGGATCAGTCGTACAGAATGTAAAAACAAGATTGTTCAAATTTTCGACCAATCGGTTCTAAGAGGCGAAGCAATACGCCGCTAGGTCTTTAAAATATTTCGGAGTGCAACTAAAGTTCCTTTTTTTGGCTAAATGCAGCGAAAATGTACACTTATATCATCACGGACGTTAGTTTAATAGTGTTTAACGATGGATCAGTCGTACAGAATGTAAAAACAAGATTGTTCAAATTTTCGACTAATCGGTTCTAAGAGGCGAAGCAATACGCCGCTAGGTCTAAAATATTTCGGAGTGCAACTAAAGTTCTTTTTTTTGGCTAATTGGAGCGAAAATGTACACTTATATCATCACAGGCGTTAGTTTAATAGCGTTCAACGATGGATCAGTCGTACACAATGTAAAAATAGGAGTGTTAAAATTTTCGACTAATCGGTTCGAAGAGGCGAAGCAATACGCCGCCAGGACTGAAATACTTCGGAGCGCAACTAAAGTTCGATTTTTTGGCTAAATGGAGCGAAAATGTACACTTATATCATCACGGACGTTAGTTTAATAGTGTTTAACGATGGATCAGTCGTACAGAATGTAAAAACAAGATTGTTCAAATTTTCGACTAATCGGTTCTAAGAGGCGAAGCAATACGCCGCCAGGACTGAAATATTTCGGGGCGCAACTAAAGTTCCTTTTTTTGGCTAAATGGAGCGAAAATGTACACTTATATCATCACGGACGTTAGTTTAATAGCGTTTAACGATGGATCAGTCGTACAGAATGTAAAAACAAGATTGTTCAAATTTTCGACTAATCGGTTCTAAGAGGCGAAGCAATACGCCGCGAGGACTGAAATATTTCGGGGCGCAACTAAAGTTCGATTTTTTGGCTAAATGGAGCGATAATGTACCTTTATACCATCACAGGCGTTAGTTTAATAGCGTTTAACGATGGATCAGTCGTACAGAATGTAAAAATAAGGGTGTTAAAATTTTCGACTAATCGGTTCTAAGAGGCGAAGCAATACGCCGCCAGGACTGAAATATTTCGGAGCGCAACTAAAGTTCCTTTTTTTGGCTAAATGCAGCGAAAATGTACACTTATATCATCACGGACGTTAGTTTAATAGCGTTTAACGATGGATCAGTCGTACAGAATGTAAAAAATAAGATTGTTAAAATTTTCGACTAATCGGTTCTAAGAGGCGAAGCAATACGCCGCCAGGACTGAAATATTTCGGAGCGCAACTAAAGTTCGATTTTTTGGCTAAATGGAGCGAAAATGTACCATTATATCATCACAGGCGTCAGTTTAATAGCGTTTAACGATGGATCAGTCGTACAGAATGTAAAAATAAGATTGTTAAAATTTTCGACTAATCGGTTCTGAGAGGCGAAGCAATACGCCGCCAGGACTGAAATATTTCGGAGCGCAACTAAAGTTCGATTTTTTTGGCTAAATGGAGCGAAAATGTACATTTGTATCATCACCGGCGTTAGTTTAATAGCGTTTAACGATGGATCAGTCGTACAGAATGTAAAAATAAGAGTGTTAAAATTTTCGACTAATCGGTTCTAAGAGGCGAAGCAATACGCCGCCAGGACTGAAATATTTCGGGGCGCAACTAAAGTTCCTTTTTTTGGCTAAATGCAGCGAAAATGTACACTTATATCATCACGGACGTTAGTTTAATAGTGTTTAACGATGGATCAGTCGTACAGAATGTAAAAACAAGATTGTTCAAATTTTCGACTAATCGGTTCTAAGAGGCGAAGCAATACGCCGCTAGGTCTTAAATATTTCGGAGCGCAACTAAAGTTCTTTTTTTGGCTAAATGCAGCGAAAATGTACACTTATATCATCACGGACGTTAGTTTAATAGTGTTTAACGATGGATCAGTCGTACAGAATGTAAAAACAAGATTGTTCAAATTTTCGACTAATCGGTTCTAAGAGGCGAAGCAATACGCCGCTAGGTCTGAAATATTTCGGAGTGCAACTAAAGTTCCTTTTTTTGGCTAAATGCAGCGAAAATGTACACTTATATCATCACGGACGTTAGTTTAATAGCGTTTAACGATGGATCAGTAGTACAGAATGTAAAAATAAGATTGTTCAAATTTTCGACTAATCGGTTCTGAGAGGCGAAGCAATACGCCGCCAGGACATTGAAATATTTCGGAGCGCAACTGAAGTTCGATTTTTTGGCTAAATGGAGCGAAAATGTACCATTATATCATCACAGGCGTTAGTTTAATAGCGTTTAACGATGGATCAGTAGTAGAGAATGTAAAAATAAGATTGTTAAAATTTTCGACTAATCGGGTCTGAGAGCGAAGCAATACGCCGCCAGGACTGAAATATTTCGGGGCGCAACTAAAGTTCCTTTTTTTGGCTAAATGCAGCGAAAATGTACACTTATATCATCACGGACGTTAGTTTAATAGTGTTTAACGATGGATCAGTCGTACAGAATGTAAAAACAAGATTGTTCAAATTTTCGACTAATCGGTTCTAAGAGGCGAAGCAATACGCCGCGAGGACTGAAATATTTCGGGGCGCAACTAAAGTTCCTTTTTTTGGCTAAATGCAGCGAAAATGTACACTTA
Source organism: Osmia bicornis bicornis (assembly GCF_907164935.1). Classification (NCBI taxonomy): domain Eukaryota; kingdom Metazoa; phylum Arthropoda; class Insecta; order Hymenoptera; family Megachilidae; genus Osmia; species Osmia bicornis. The sequence goes on from NW_025791108.1 coordinate 91,056, forward strand.
TATCATCACGGACGTTAGTTTAATAGTGTTTAACGATGGATCAGTCGTACAGAATGTAAAAACAAGATTGTTCAAATTTTCGACTAATCGGTTCTAAGAGGCGAAGCAATACGCCGCCAGGACTTTGAAATATTTCGGAGCGCAACTAAAGTTCTTTTTTTGGCTAATTGGAGCGAAAATGTACACTTATATCATCACAGGCGTTAGTTTAATAGCGTTTAACGATGGATCAGTCGTACAGAATGTAAAAATAAGACTGTTAAAATTTTCGACTAATCGGTTCTAAGATGCGAAGCAATACGCCGCCAGGACTGAAATATTTCGGGGCGCAACTAAAGTTCCTTTTTTTGGCTAAATGCAGCGAAAATGTACACTTATATCATCACAGGCGTTAGTTTAATAGCGTTTAACGATGGATCAGTCGTACAGAATGTAAAAATAAGACTGTTAAAATTTTCGACTAATCGGTTCTAAGATGCGAAGCAATACGCCGCCAGGACTGGAATATTTCGGGGCGCAACTAAAGTTCCTTTTTTTGGCTAAATGCAGCGAAAATGTACACTTATATCATCACGGACGTTAGTTTAATAGTGTTTAACGATGGATCAGTCGTACAGAATGTAAAAACAAGATTGTTCAAATTTTCGACTAATCGGTTCTAAGAGGCGAAGCAATACGCCGCCAGGACTGAAATATTTCGGGGCGCAACTAAAGTTCCTTTTTTTGGCTTAATGGAGCGAAAATGTACCTTTATATCATCACAGGCGTTAGTTTAATAGCGTTTAACGATGGATCAGTCGTACAGAATGTAAAAATAAGAGTGTTAAAATTTTCGACTAATCGGTTCTAAGAGGCGAAGCAATACGCCGCCAGGACTGAAATATTTCGGGGCGCAACTAAAGTTCCTTTTTTTGGCTAAATGCAGCGAAAATGTACACTTATATCATCACGGACGTTAGTTTAATAGTGTTTAACGATGGATCAGTCGTACAGAATGTAAAAACAAGATTGTTCAAATTTTCGACTAATCGGTTCTGAGAGGCGAAGCAATACGCCGCCAGGACATTGAAATATTTCGGAGCGCAACTGAAGTTCCTTTTTTTGGCTAAATGGAGCGAAAATGTACACTTATATCATCACGGACGTTAGTTTAATAGCGTTTAACGATGGATCAGTCGTACAGAATGTAAAAACAAGATTGTTCAAATTTTCGACTAATCGGTTCTAAGAGGCGAAGCAATACGCCGCTAGGACTGTAAATATTTCGGGGGCGCAACTAAAGTTCCTTTTTTTGGCTAAATGCAGCGAAAATGTACACTTATATCATCACGGACGTTAGTTTAATAGTGTTTAACGATGGATCAGTCGTACAGAATGTAAAAACAAGATTGTTCAAATTTTCGACTAATCGGTTCTAAGAGGCGAAGCAATACGCCGCTAGGTCTAAAATATTTCGGAGTGCAACTAAAGTTCCTTTTTTTGGCTAAATGCAGCGAAAATGTACACTTATATCATCACGGACGTTAGTTTAATAGTGTTTAACGATGGATCAGTCGTACAGAATGTAAAAACAAGATTGTTCAAATTTTCGACTAATCGGTTCTAAGAGGCGAAGCAATACGCCGCCAGGACTGAAATATTTCGGAGCGCAATTAAAGTTCGATTTTTTGGCTAAATAGAGCGAAAACGTACATTTGTATCATCACGGACGTTAGTTCTGTTACGTTGCGAGCGTGATACGGCGCGCGACGTACAAATTTAAAAATAATAAGAAAAGAAAATTAATTAATGATTGATACGCGGATGAGAACGGTATTATTCGCTGCCTCCAGTCCTAATCGCGCTCGACGATGTTAGATCGATAACGATCAGAACAATTTAAAAAGAATCGTTTAATTTGAAGTAAGATTCTGAATATAATTATTGAGTTCGTCAATGCTCTGGTTCTATAGAGGCCCCTCGCGTGAATTCGTGCAAGAAGGTAGGAATGTTAATAAGGAAATGTTAAGGGTGTTTGAATGCAAATGATTAAAAGTTGAATATGGGTAAGATGTGTATAATTTTGAGAAAAATAGGTACAACAAAATAGGTTAGTTCACAAAGTATACGAGCTGTTTAAAATATATGAGTAAAATGTTAGAAAATAATATGTTAGAACGGATGTTAAATTACTGTAAGTAAATGAACGAACTTTTAGCAGAAAACTGACAGGACAAAGCTACGCTGACTTTAAGGATCGTGATTCGAACTTCGGTGTTTTATTATATCTTTGTTTTATTATATTTTACGATCCGAAAGAAGACGGACCCAGTTGGATACTTCCAGGAACTAACGGTCTCATGGGCCGTCTTTGTGCGCGTATAGACGGAAAATTATTTTGTTGATTACCTCGATTTTTACGATTAGAACGGGTCGATCTAGTTGGATACTTCCACGACTAGCAGTCTCTCAGATTGCCGTTTTGCCCTCACTCGACACCAGATTCGTTGTGTTAACGAAGATATAAAATGTGCAACTCACCAATTCGATGTAATACAAAAAGTAAAATATTTGCGATAAATTCCGTATTTTGGACGCTGTGGTGATGGTCTGAAATCTGGAAAATCGAAGAGAGGATGAGAACTAATTTGCACACGCACTACGCGTTCGCGTTTGAGCCTTGTTACGAATTACGAATTACGGAATACGATTGACAAAACATACGAAATACAACGCGACGCGAAAAAGAAATATATTAATTAACGGACGATTTAAAATAGAAAGAGAAAAGGATAGGATATTGATAAGTGTGAAAGGATTTTACGTATCCGTATGAGTCTTTGACACGATAATCGCGAATTGACACACTACCGACACTCTGCCTCGTTACACGGAGGAACTTTGCCGAGCAATCCGATCTCACGATACCGTAGACAACTCTGTCTCTACGCGGACACGGGCTCCCCGTCACGTACCTTGCGATTTTTCGACGAAGAGTCATTTGCCTCAGTCAAGTGATCGTATCTCAGGGTTCGACCCGCGATCATGGGCCCAAAGTGGGGACATCATTTGGCAAATCGGGGTACGTGTCGAAGGGGAAGGCCCGCGCGTATTGGTTTTGTCTAGGCGCGTTTCCCGAGTTCTCATCCCTCCTTGACCTTCTTCTGACTCTGTCTAATGGTTGACCGTCTTTCTCTTTTACCCCTACAGCGCTTCATGAATTTCGTGCGTCGCAATTTCTATGCCTTCTAGAATCTTCGAAATACTTTTATTTGATCTTATTCGGTTCTTAATAAATTAACGAAGGTTTTAGGAACAAACTCTGGTGTCGATTAACGTTTTATTTATGTTAATTGTTTTAATATTCGCGTCAATAATAGTATTAGGGTTTTGATTCATTCGAGGTATTTTATAATCGATGTTTGTTTTATTACACGCATTTTCCGGCTTGCATGACAAAGAGATTGATGTTTTAATTTCAATTAGTTTCGGGAACATTCTATTCGCGTTTTCGCAAGTTCACGCATATCGAATAATATACATATATCCGTTAACATATTCTTGGAATTTGTTCCAGAACATTGCTTGGCAGTTTTTGTTGCCTATTTGTGACAATACGCGTTTACGATCCCCGTCGACCGTTGTCTCGAACGTTCCTAGACGTTCGTCGACGTTTTCAAACTCTCAGTGGTTGCCACGCAAACCTCGCCTTTCATTCCCATTCAGATCATTTTATAATATTTCAAACAAATCACTTTCACTCTTTATTGCACTCATTCTCCCGTGGAAGGACCGGCTGACGCATGCTTTACAGGTATGAGAGGTATCCGCTTGTAAAATAAGGGCGAAAATCGCATTTTCTTTATTTTGCGCAGTTAAGCTGGGATTCCTCCATGTGCGTCGCACTGCTTAACCGCGCGGCGAAGGATGTTTATGATACCTCTCCTTGACCTTAACGGTTTCAAATTTCTGTACATTTCCAAACGTAGTTCCAACGGCAATCGTCCCAAGGAAGATTAATTTGTATTATTTGAAAGAGCCAAATATAGCCTTCTTTGTGTTCCTCGCCTGGGATACTTCCAAGTGCGTCGCACCAACGAGGCACACAAATTAGGCACCCTAGCTGATAAACTATCGAAAATAAAGTAAAGAAAAAGGGAAAACAGATCCTAGCCACGGTCGGATTATTAAAAATAATCCGGACGTAACGAATACCCCCCCCCCCCCCCCCCCCTCTTAGAACCATTGCCGTCCCCGGCGTTGTGGGGGTGCATACGCGCGGTGATATACGCATGTTTTCGCGGCGCACTTTCCCTCCGGCGCTTATGTTAGATTTGGCTGATACACCGAGTTATAGCAAATGCGAGGTAAGATGTTCGTCGGGCCCGTGCTTGATGGTACGTTGATTATTCGAACCGCTCCTGTAAGGAAAATGTACAAAATAAAGCGCAATACATCAGTCGACCCTTCCACGGAGTCTTGGTTGCCTCTGTTCTTCTACATTTTTCGCATACACGACTATATCGTCTAAGTACACGAAAACCTCGATACCTTGTAACCCGCGTAAAACCTGGTCCATAAGCCGTTGAAATGTAGCTGGCGCGTTTTTTAAATCTTCGGGCATACGAATGTATTCGTAATGCCCATTTGGTGTGCTGAAGGCAGTTTTATGGCGATCTTTGGGATCCATTTCGATCTGCTGAAACCCGCTAGCTAAGTCGAAAACGGAAAAATACTGTGCGTCTCCGATGTGATCTAATATTTTCAGTGATGTTTGGTAAAGGATAAGCGTCACATATTGTTTTTTCATTTAGTTTACGAAAGTCTATTACCATTCTCCAACGCGGGTTTCCCTTTGAATCTGGCTTCTTGGGTACTATCCACAAAGGAGAATTATAAGGTGAATTTGAAGGAGTAATAATGTCATTGGATAATTTGGTCAAAATCTGTCGTTCTATTTCTTGTTTGTGAATGGGTGGAAATCTGTATTGTCGTGTGTTTAGTGGTATGTCGTCTATTGTCGGTATGTTATGTTTTATGTAGTTACTAGCCTGTAGTTTATCGGATGGAAGATGAAAACGTTCAGGAAATTCCTCGACTATCATTTCTACATGCTCACGTTCTTCGTCGCTTAAATGGTCTAATCGTAGTCTATTCAGAATTTCTGTAACTCTATCTGTCGTTACATTAGGTGTACTATCGGTATCCGTATCATCTTGTTCTTCCGGAAAACAAGGATAGTCAAAAGGTATCAGTTCCTGTGCAGGCACTGTAAATTCAAGGTCTTGGTTGAGCGAGTTTATTGCTAATACATGGCATACGCCCTGGTTGTTAACCGAAACAGCAGCTTCGCCGACATACAGGCCGTCAACTGTCGTTAAACGCGGCAAAGAGCCTTCTTTTAGTTTATCATTAACGACATCGATCGCAATGGGATGTCTTGTACGAGCTTTTATAATGTACGTACGCGGTTCTAGTTTACGCCTTTCGTGATAATCTAACGAGCGTTGATCGATGAATCTGATCGGACGAACCGGGTCTGTGCTCGTGACTAGTGTATTATTCGCGAACGAAATTTCGGCGTGCTCTTGGCGAAGATATTCCTGCCCTAAAATTCCGTTTGTACTTAGTGGAAAATCTGTGCGTATGACATGAAAACGGACTGGCTCTCTTTGTAAATGGACTGTCGCGGTCCCGATTGTTCTGTCTTTTTGCGGGGTAATTCCCGTTATTATAGTAACCTCATGCGTAGCTATCGGAATGATCGTAAGCAACGTATCTAATTTTATCAAATTGATCTCTGCATCGGTATCTATCAAGAAGTGCACCTCTTTTATTCGGAAGTCTTTAGATGACAATCTTACTATCGGAGTATCGCGTTTCGTTTCTATTGCTAGTACGGTTTCTACTCGAACTGCACCTGTGGACGACGCTCCGGAGATTGGCGGCTTGTCATCGCGTCGATACGACCAGTCGTGTTCAAGTTTAAACGTTCCCTTACTTCCGGTGACGGTGACCTTCGGCCCGATGGTCCGGCCGTCGGCTCGCGCAAAGGTGGTGCACGGGGCCGCGAATCATGCGTTCTTGTAGGTGGATTCTCCCGTCTATCAACCGCTTGCATGCTCGATCACGTATGCATATGCTGAGGATGCGAGCAACACGGGCACGTTCGTTGCTCTGCGGTCAAATCTCTCCTGTGCAACATTTTAACAGGACTCGGTGTTCTATTACGCGAATACGAGATGTTACGCGACGTTTCTGGCGCTCGTACCGGCGAGCTGTATCTGGGATACGCATAGCTACAATTTCTATACGGGCTGTCGTGGTAACGAGATCGGTAATCGTAATCATCAGTGCGTTCATAGGACGGACGATAAAAATCGTACGACATGGACGGTCGATCTTTCAAACGCGTTGCTACTCTCAAAGCGATATCTAGCGCGTCTACTAACATTTCCGGGTCTCGCGCTTCCACGGCTCGGCATATTTCGTCCGGTAAACCGCGAAGAAATGCGTTTAACGCGGTGGCCGTTACGGGTTCCATGATATCACCTGGTCGGCCTTTATATTTGGTTACCTACTATTTATATTCTATGACAATTTTTCATCAGATGCGTAGTTTTCGAGATATATCGAGATATTTAAAAGTTCCGAAGCCGCACCAACATTATAAAGACAAATATCTCCGAAACGGTGCGAGCTATGGCAAAATGTTTAGAGACGTATTTTGTAGGAAATTAAATTTCCTACTATTTATGTTGTATGAGATTTTTTGATCAGATGCGTAGGTTTCGAGATATATCGAGTATTTTAAAAGTTCCTAGTTTAAAAGCAAATTTAATTTCCTACAAAAAAGGTCTCTTAACACTTTGCCATATCTCGCACCGTTTCCGAGATATTTGCAGATATACCTCAAGGAAATATGCGGCACGCACATATTCCGAGATATTTCTTCTTCTTGATGTTCTTCTTCTGCACAGCTGGGCTGGACGTGGCATTCTCAGCTCGGAATAGTGGATACAGCTTAGAATAGTGCAGAGGTACCTCAAAGAAAGGGGCCACGGTGTTTCTGCATCTTTATAACGGGTGTACGTGTGCGAATTTCGCACTTCAAACTCGTACGAATATCTCGGTCGGTAACATGGATCGATAATCCCGTCTTCACCAAATACATAAAAGTAATCGCTGCTGCGCTGTCTAACCACCGACCTGAGCGCTCGCCAATATTAAAACTCCTAAATTCGAACCGTTACGGCATTAATGCGAAAGCAATTCAGAGAGCGATTATCAAGCGACAGCAACGACCAACAGCTTTATCTTTACTCGAGTTTAGAGCATTTCTGATCTCAATTCAGTGCCTTGCACCGCGAAGTCTGTGAATCGTGTAATCCCAAATTAAATCACAAGTGTGATTTGTGTAGTGCTTAATTCACGACTCATTGTGTAAAAACTATAAGTTACACACAATTAGTGACCGCTAAGCTGTGTCGTTTATCTTCCCCTGGACGCCCACGTCTTTGAAAAGACGGAAACCACGCCTTTTCCGAAAACTCTAATTCTCGCCGAGAACACATTATTTCTAATGTTGATATAGTAATAATGATATTGTTATTAAATGTACACTGATCTGTAGGAAGGTATCAGTATATTACATTACATCTAATGTAGATATACTAATAATGATATTGTTATTAAATGTATATTACATATCAAATGCAGATATAGTAATAATGATATTGTTATTAAATGTATATTACATATCTATTGCAGATATAGTAATAATGATATTGTTATTAAATGTACATTACATATCGAATGCAGATATACTAATAATGATATTATTACTAAATGTACATTGATCTGTAGGAAGGCGTCAAGATATTACATTATATCTGATGAAGACATAGTAATAATGATATTGTTATTTAATGTATATTACATATCTAATGCAGATATAGTAATAGTGATATTGTTATTAAATGTACATTGATCTGTATGAAGTAATCAGTATATCACATTATTTCTAACGTAGATATAGTAATAATGACATTCTTATCTTTATATATATATTTCTTCTGTGCGTGTGTATGTGACTGAACTCCTCCTAAACATTTTTTGATCAGATGCGCAGTTTTCGAGATATATCGAGATATTTAAAAGTTCCAAAGCCGTACCAACATTATAAGCAAGAAGAAACACTGTCCCCCCTTTCTTTGAGGTAACTCTACACTACTCCAAGCGGCATTCACTATTCCCAGCTGTAAATGCCACTTCCAGCGCAGCTGTGCAGAAGAAGAACGAGAAGAAGAAGAAATATCTCGGAATATGTGCGTGACGCCCCTTTCCTTGGGGTGAATCTGCAAATATCTCGGAAACGGTGCGGGCTATCGTAAAATGTTTAAAGACCTTTTGTGTAGGAAATTAAATTTCCTACTATTTATGATCTATGACATTTTTTGATCACATGTGTAGTTTTCGAGATATATCGACATATTTAAAAGTTCCGATGCCGCACCAACATTTTAAGGATGAAGAAACACTGTGGCCCCTTTCTTTGAGGTAACTCTGCACTATTCTAAGCTGTATTCACTATTCCGAGCTGTAAATGGCACTCCCAGCGCAGCTGTGCAGAAGAAGAACAAGAAGAAGATGAGATATCTCGGAATATGTGCGTGACGCCCCGTTCCTTGAGGTAAATCTGTAAATATCTCGGAAACAGTCCGAGCTACGGCAAAATGTTAACAGACGTTTTTGGTAGGATACAGCATTTCCAACTATTTATGTTAGTAGTTGTTCTATGCGGATTCTAAATCACTGGCGTCAGCATTTTTTGTAATTTGACACCACACTGTCAGCAGAAATATGATACCCCCCTCCCCGACAACATCCACCCCTCTCCCCACCCTATGACCTTGAACTGAAATTTGACACCACCGTCAGCAGAAATATGATCCCCCCCTCTCCCTCCCCCCACCCCATAACCACCCCCTCAGCAGAAATACCCACCCTATGACAACCCCCGCCCTATAACCACCCCCTCAGCAGAAATACCCACAGCATAACCACCCCCCTCGGCAAAAACACCCACTCTATGACAACCCCCGCCCTATAACCACCCCCTCAGCAGAAATACCCGCCCTATGACAACCCACACCCTATAACCACCCCCTCAGCAGAAATACCCACCCTATGACAACCCCCACCCCATAACCACCCCCTCAGCAGAAATATCTCCCCCCCTAAACCCCTATGACCTTGAACTGAAATTTGACGCCATCAGCAAAAATATGATACCCCACCCCCATGACCTTGAACTATTTTTGTCTTATCGGAAGACGACACAAGGCCCCACTCACTTTTCTACGGCTTGGAAATGAGATTTTTTGTTGGCGCAGCAAATCTGATGCTGCAATTCGCGACTATAGAAGGTAGAGGTTTTGCTCATGACCTTGAACGAATTTTTCTACGTCTTGGAAATGCGGTTTTTTGTTGACGCTGCAGAGTGAACAGCAATTAAACACTTTCGTCAATGACAGCCTCACTTTAATAAAATGGGAGAAAATTTTGCAATGTGCGTCATATGTAGTTTGACAATTAGAAGTGCAAGGCTACTTAACGCGTTTGTGGAAAAGAGAAATGGAGGCCACGTTACTGCAAGAACTCGAACGCATCACCGAATTATTGGCGCAGCGGGCGATAAACATCAATACTGAAGATGAGCGTTGTGATTGCTTGATGCAATGTGACCAGTGCATCGAATTGATAGACGAATGATTACAAATGGGAGACGATTTATCAGTCGAAGGATGGCGAGATATAGAAGCATACAAAGAAAGAATCGACGCCATGCGTAGGATATTGTATCGTGACAATGATCATCCTAGTGGTCAAAAGGCAATATTACTAAACGAACTTGCTTGTATAGAACAACTTTTGACACAACGTATTGCAGCCATAAGTAGTAACGACGACCGAAACGCATGTCTGGTGCAATGCAATCAATGCATTGATTTAACGATAGAGCGATTGCAACTCGAAAAGGACTTATCAACTGGTTTGAAAAATAGTTTAACAGCCAGGATAGCGAGATTTAAATCGTGAAGAGCAGAGTTACACGGATCTGTAAAAATAGGCGAAGGTCAAAGGAGAACAGATGCTGAATCACATGCATCATCATCTCTTATCTGGGAGAATGTAGAATCAGCTTTCCATAACCGGATAACTACAGGAATTATAATCAACACCGAGCATATTGAACCACGAAACTTTTTGGAAGATGCTAGAAAAATAGTATTCCAACGTCTAGCGGAAGTTTCCCAAAATCATTCATGCATAAAAGTGAATACGGTGTTGTATGGGGAGTTTACCGCTAATAATAAAACTGATGTGAAAAGTTTCAGTGTAAGAAATAAACAATTATTTTCTACATCAAACTTGAACGATTGGTATGACAAATACGTTGTGAACTCAACTTTAACACTGATGGAAGAATTTCAGGAACGGGACAGTGGTTGGGCAATATCGAAAATTCTGCATTTGATGTTAAATATCAATAAATGCAATCCGATGCATGCTGGTTGTTACACAGACATACCAAAACCAATCAAGGGCAAAAGAGCGGTAGTAAATGTGACAGTTGACGATGATACGTGTTTTGTCAGATCGATAGTTGCAGCATTATATCCCGTCCATGTGAATGCAAATCGACCATCATCGTATCCCAACTATGACACCGTTTTAAATTTGAAGGGCATCGCATTTCCAATAACCCTTAATCAAATACCAAAATTTGAGCGCCAAAACGATGTTTCGATAAACGTTTATTTCTGGGACTTGAATGTGAAAAGGTGTGCTCCGCTCCAACTCACCACCAACAAAAGATTTCGTCACGTTAACCTGCTGATGCTTGAAACGTCCAACCGTAATGTGCGTCACTTTGCATGGATTAAAAATCTTTCCCGGCTTGTTTCAAACCAGCTGAGTGCACATAAGAGTAAAACTTATATTTGTGACAGGTTTGTATCATGCCATTACGATCTATTTTAGTGTATGCGTTTGTTCTTTTTGTACTAATGCAGTTACTTCGTTTATATGCAGATGCCTTCACTACTTTTATGCGGAAGAAAAGTTATTGAAACATACGAAGGACTGCATGAAGATAAACGATTGCGCAATTATTCTACCATCGAGTGAAGATAAAATAATAAAGTTTGATAATTTTTGTCACCGAGAACGTCATCCATTCATCGTGTACGCCGATTTCGAATGCATGCTTAAGAAGGTTAACAGCAATCAAGGACACTGCAATGCATACCAGCAACACGAAGCATACAGTGTGGGATATTATTTTCACTGTTCAATACAACGCATCGGTGTGCGAGTATCGCGCGTATCGGGGTCCTGACTGTGCTGAATGGTTCGTGAATGAACTTGAGAGCCTTGTAAGAAAAATTGCACCATTATTTAATACGATTGTGCCCATGACAAATTTGACGGGTGATGAAAGAGAAAATTATATGAATGCAACGCATTGTTATATTTGCGAAAAACCGTTCGACATCGACGAAACAAAAGTTCGAGATCATTGCCATTTCACTGGTCGTTACCGAGGACCTGCTCATCAGGGATGTAATTTAAATTATAAAAATAAACGTTTTATGCCAATAGTGTTTCATAACTTATCGGGATACGATGCCCATTTTGTAATAAAAGAATTGGTAACGATTATCGAAGGCTCGACATCAGTCTTGCCAATTACAAAAGAAAAATATATTTCATTTTCAACGAATCTAAAACGATACAAAATTTCGCTTCGATTTATAGATTCATTCAAATTTTTAAATTCAAGTTTAGATAAATTGAGTTCGTATCTAGGGAAAGACGATATGACGATTTTACGGTCACAATTTAATTTTTTGAACGAGATAAGATTCGATTTGCTTACACGAAAAGGCATCTTTCCATACGATTATGTTACCGACTACATGAAACTGAGCGAGACGACATTGCCGACATGTGACAAATTTTATAATCAACTAAGCGACTGTGCCGTTTCACAGCAGGATTATGACCACGCGATAAAAGTCTGGCACAGTTTTAATATAAAAACACTTGGCGAATACAGCGATTTATATCTAAAAACAGACGTTTTATTATTGGCCGACATTTTTGAAAATTTTCGTGGCAGCTGTTTGAGAAGTTACAAATTGGATCCTGCATATTACTATACTTTACCCGGTTTTACGTGGGATGCAATGCTGAAGCACACGCGTATCGAATTAGAATTATTGACAGATATCGATATGCTACTTTTCATAGAGCGCGGCATACGTGGTGGTTTAAGTCAATGTTCTAATCGATACGCAAAGGCCAATAATAAATACATGGATTCGTACAATTCCGAAGAACCATCGCGATATTTAGTTTATTTCGATGTTAATAATTTGTATGGATGGGCAATGTCGCAGTATCTGCCTTACGGCGAGTTTAATTGGTTAGATGATAATGAAATTAAAACTTTTAACATTCATGCGATATTCGAAAATTCGAACATTGGATATATTTTGGAAGTCGATTTGAAATACCCGCTAGAATTACACGATAACCATGCAGATTTACCTTTTTGTCCAATACGCGAGAAGCCTCCTAATGCCAAACATGAGAAACTACTCGCTACAGTTCAGGATAAGCAACGTTACATCATCCATTACCGCAATCTTCAACAATGCTTAAATCATGGTTTAAAAGTTTCTGTAATTCATCGCGTTTTAGAATTTAAACAATCTCCATGGCTTTGCGAATACATTAATTTAAACACGCAACTTAGAACTGCAGCTAAAAATGATTTTGAAAAGAATTTATTTAAATTAATGAATAATGCAGTCTTTAGCAAAACTATGGAGAACGTTAGAAATCATGTAGACGTTAAATTAGTTATAAAATGGGATGATAGATACGAGGCCGAGGCTCTGATATCAAAACCAAATTTTCATAGCAGATCAATATTTTCGGAATATTTGGTCGCAATAGAGATGCGAAAGTTGGAAATTAAATTTGCAAAACCCATTTATGTTGGTATGTGTATTCTGGATATATCAAAAACATGTTTGTACGAATTCCATCATGATTATATTTGGCCGAAATTTAAACATCTTTGTAAAATATTATACACAGACACAGACAGTCTTATATACGAACTGGAATGTGATGACATATACGATGTAATGAAACGCGATATACATCGGTTTGACACGAGCGACTATACCGAGGACAATGTTTACAGTATGCCACGAGTAAATAAAAAAGTACCGGGATTAATGAAGGATGAAAATAATGGATGTATAATGACTGAGTTTGTCGGACTTCGGTCGAAAATGTATGCTTTGCGCGTAGAGGGCAAACGGGACACGAAAAAAATGAAGGGTGTCAAAAGTAACGTAGTTAGGAAAACTATTTCCTTCGATGATTATATACGTTGCTTGTATGAACGTTTAGAAGTGCATCGTGAACAAAGATGTATTCGTTCAAAATTGCACAATGTATATTCTATATGTGAAGAAAAGAAGGTGCTTAGTCCTTACGATGATAAACGATTCATAATTCCACAATCCACAAGAACATTGCCTTGGGGACATTATAAAATAAATAATTATTCCTAAAAACATAATTTATTCTTTGCTCCACGAGTAAAATATTAATTTCCAAGTATCTTTATAAGCCTGCAGGGTTTCGAGTTCATGCAAACCTTGCAACTTCATGAGAGAGAGAAAGAGACTGGAGTTTTTACTTATCTCAGGTCTTAGAGTTTGGAGGGAGATGTTTTCTCAGTGCTTTATAAACCCAAGCGTGTTCGTTTTATTCATTATTTTCCGCTCAACATGTCCATCCACAGATTAGAATCATTGGCATTCTTGGCAATCGTCAAGAATTATCGTAAGTAATCTTCAACAATTACCCATAGCGCGTAAATTTTATTTATTTTTAACTAATTGTTTTCGTCTTAACAGCCATAGTTATGCCGGTGTTTGAAATTGCACCGGTGGAGGATGCAGCGCGGCTGCCGGCAAAGTGCCGCGAGCGGCAGGAGCGGCGGCGCGAGTATGAAGCGCGGTGGGCGGCAACTTGGACGGAGGTCGATCTGTTCGACCTCCGATATTTGTTCGGAGAGGAAATCGATGTAAGTTGCCTGTCCGTTTTTATTTTGATTTATTAGATTTTGACTGCGTATTAATGTGTATTTTATCTGTTATAGCCGGACTGGTGGTAGCCGTTCCCGAACGTTTACATTTATATTTTTTGTTTTTTTACTTATTATATTTTATTATAATTATATTATATTATTTTACTTAAAATATAAAATATCTATAACCGTTATTAGTGTAATTTATTCTTTACCACACCCTTCCCCATACTCCATTAATGTAATATGAAAATAAAAAAGTATATAATCGTTATTAATGTAATTTATTTTGCCCGACCCTTCCCAATAATCATACTTCATATCCTTATATTTCTTCTGTGCGTCTGTATGTGACTGAACTCCTCCTAAACGGCTGAACCGATTTTGATGAAATTTTTTGTGTGTTCAAGTTTACTCGAGAATGGTTTAGATTCACAATTCGGTCCACTACATAATGTGTTTTTAATTAATTTTTTATTTATAATTTGTTGTTGATCTTAGAATGTTTTACATGCGTGGGGAAGGGCGTGGGGAAGGGCGTGGCAAAAAAATACTTTGATTTCATCTTTACTATATATTTTATTAAAGGAAGTATGGGAAAGGGTGCGGCAAAAATAAATTGCATTAATATTGGTTATACTTGTACTTTATTATTATTCATATTTTTTTAAATTTCTTTGGTCCTATCACCAATCCGGCTATAACAGATAAAATAAAACATACATTAATACATAGTAAAAATCAAATAAAACAAAAACGTGCAAGTAACTCACATCAAGCTCCTCGCGGAACAACTGCCACAAATCAAATGCGGCTTCCGCCCATATCTGTGCTGTATTTCGTCGCCTCTCCGCCCGCTCCCGTCGAACATTTGGGAGGTCTTTTTGACGAATATATCCCAAAGACCTTAAGGTAGCGGCTGTTA
Organism: Osmia bicornis bicornis; assembly: GCF_907164935.1. Taxonomy (NCBI): domain Eukaryota; kingdom Metazoa; phylum Arthropoda; class Insecta; order Hymenoptera; family Megachilidae; genus Osmia; species Osmia bicornis. The sequence continues at coordinate 106,139 of NW_025791108.1, forward strand.
ACAAAAAAAACGAATTAAAAATAAATAAAATTTACGCACTAAAAGTAATTATTGAAAAACTACTTACGCTGAGAGGCGATGAACGCTTGCAGAGCAAGGAATTGTTCGTTTGTGAAGTTCATTTTAAATAACGAAAACGCTGCGCTGATGCGCTTATAAAGCAAACAGGGGAAACATATCCCTCCATTTCTAACAATGAAAACCGCCAACACAATCTGAGATTAATCTGCCGGATATCTTACATGTTGTAACAACTCGGAATCGGCATGAAATTAAAAGGTTTGCAAGAACTCGAAACCCTGCATGCGTATAAAGATACTTGGAAATGCATGGCCAGCGAACACGTGCGAGTCAGTAAATACAAAGCCTTCATGTATTCGCAGCTTCGCCCGCTCTCATAAATAAAAACTTCAAGAATTTGAAGTAATAATTGTTGTATTATTTTTTGGTGATCAATCTCTAGTATTTCAGAAAAGTAGGTATTGCTGCCTGCAGAAACAGTAGAAAAGCGGCGACCCCATACTACATAATGCGTACGTTGCCACGATCGCACACGAATAAGCAGAATTCAATGCGATAGTTTCCACAGTTTATTAAAATAATATAGCCCATGTCACTCCAGAGAAGGCATGGAAGCTACTGTTAAAATTTGGTATCAATCGGGCAAGTAGTTTTTGAAATTTTTCTGTACATACAAACGCTGTCTCTTTATATATAATAGTACTAGCTGCGTTACCCGGCTCTGCCCGGGAATTTTAATCAACTATTATTATCCCTACTTCCTTATTCCTATCCCTATTTCCCTGCCCTTATCCCTACTAATATATAAAAGTGAAAATGTCTGATCGTTTGTTCCTCTTCACGTTTAAATGGCTACACGGATTTTAATGAAATTTGCACTATTGGACTGATTATTCTTTTAAGATGGACATAGGCTATGTCATATTGCGATTTGCCCTTCCCCCTACTTCATTAATGTAATTTGAAAATAAAATTGCAAAACCGTTAATGCGATATGAAAATAAAATTATTCAATCGTTATTCTTTGCAATGTTCAAGTTTTTGCGAACCGTGCAATTTCATGAGAGACAGAGAGAGGTGCCCGACTCGGAGTTCTTGCAAATTTGCAATTTCGCGAGATGCTGAAAGTCTAGTGTTTGGATGTATTAGGATTGGAGGGGATATTTTCTCGGTGCTTTATAAACCGATGAGTTTTCATTATCCGCTATTCAGTCCGCTATTCATTTCGCATTAATCAGTTTACGATGGCTACCGTTCCACGACTTGAACTACTTGCCTTTAAGGCACTTATTGAACAGTATTGTAAGTAGTCTTTAACGATTACTTGTCTTGGTGTGTTAATTTTATTTTTAACTAGTTGTTTGTTAAAAGCTGAAAGGTTAGGATTAGTGCCAATAAAAAGATTCATCGAAGTGCGCCGGAAGCGAGCAGACCATCGGTTCAGCCAGATGTTAATGTGGGCCGAAGGTTGGAATCCGAATCATGAAGGTTTATTCGATTTGAGGGCGCTGTTTGGAGAGGAAATAGATGAGGGCCCTATTTGGGGAGATATTGATGTGTATCACCACGTTTACCATACACGGAAAATTTAAGTGGTCAATAAATGCAATCCGATGCCGGTTGGAGGAGATTGATGTGAGTTGCTCGTCCGTTTATGTTTTTAATTTATTAGATTTTACCTAATGCGGGTTTTATTTTGCCTGTTATATCCTCCACCTCCCAGCGAATTGTATTATTGTATTATGTATTATGTATTACATTTATTGTATTAAAAAGTATTCAAAATTATCAGTATAATTTATTCTTAGACCAACCTCCCTTCATTTATAAAATAGCATTCCCCTGTAATAAAAGTAAACACAAAATAAAGCCGAAAAATTATTTATTCATATAATCTGTATAATTACAAACATTTTTAAATATAGATTACAAAATATTGTTCGCTCCTATCCATGAATTGTGCGTAGAATCAAACCCCAACCATTTGACGAAAACTTTATTTCCCCTTCGTTGTAGAACCTTCTCCACTAAGTATACATCGTGATTTTTTACTTTCTGTAGCTCATATTCGTAGAACCCGCCAACCAACGGTTGTTTTTGCATATCTTGCAAGAGATACGTTACAGGATTTGTTCGTTGAATTTTAATAATTGTGAAAATTTCAGTTGTCCAATTCGGTGTATAACCCTTTGCGAATAAGGTTTTGTATTTACTAACTCGCACGTGATCACCGACCTTGTACTTGGCCGGAGCTGCAATCTTTATGTTAGAATATACGGACGATAAAAGTTTGTCCGCGTGTTCCGGTGTTACGTCGACGGGACGCATTCTAATCGTACGATGCCTTCTATTGTTATAATCTGAGACCAGCGTCGGTAAGACGGTTGTCCACGCATAGCTTCCATTAAGCGTGAACTTTTTCCACATTTCGTTTTCCAACGTCCTATTCCAACGTTCTATTATCGATGCTTTCATTACACTGTGCGTAGAGTAATGATTTATATCGTATTCTTTCATAAGATTTCGGAATTCTGCATTATAAAATTCCTTTCCCTTATCCGTTTGAAGATTTTTTGGTTTTCTTCCATCATTCAAAACGTTTAAAAATGCATCCGTAACGTTTTTTCCATTTTTCGCTTTCACTGCTACGGCCCAAGCGTATTTAGATAAGACATCGATGACGGTGAGTATGTAATTGTGGCCATTGTTGATTCGCGCATACTGTCGCATCTCTACGAGATCCGCTTGCCAGAGATCATCGTAACCCCGTACAATGACTCGTCTACGTCTAAAGTTACGTCTCCCCGGCGCGTGCAACTCGTTGACCAGCTGTAGCTTCTCGCCCGTGATATGATTGCTCTTCACCTTCTTCATGTTTGTAAACTAACATCATGCTTTACGAACGCATCAATTTATAATCAACCCAGCTTCTCGAAGTTCTTCGATTATAGAAACGATCTCGTTGTCATACCCCGTATGTCCTGCGGATTTCGAGGATACGAGAAGACGTAATCTATCGACGAGCTCGTTTGGGTCATTCCAGTGCACGTAGTCCACCGCGTTATCGTTAGCCACCATATCGAACGGTATCAGATTACCTCCACGCCGCTCGTTCTTAAGCAATTTTGCAATGATATATTTATACTTGTAACCCTTGTTACTTTTCACAAGCCCTGACGAGATATGGCTGCGTCTATGAGCGTTCGACGACTTTAATATTTCTGCGTATTTGTGTAAATCAGCATCGTTGAACAAGGTGTCATCAGGCATTCTCATGAATAGTAATTCGTACAAACCAGTTGTTCCTCTGTACTTCACCCCATTAATAATCACATCGTCGTTTTTGTTTACGTCGAAAACTGAACTTCCAAGCATTAATTTGTTGCGTTCTACGTATATTCCATACACGTCATCTATTTTCTTCTAACGATCGGTAAAGAGTAATTGAATGTATTTAGCTGCCAACGGCCCTAAATTTTCCGTGAAATGGCTACGTATGTTTTCGCTAGGGTTGTCCAAAATTCGTTGCATAGAAACATTAAGATTCTCGTCGCTGTCGCCGTACGTTTCAACGGCATGTATCGATTCATCACGATCTTTCGTCACATCCACCGTCTGTTCACTCGAAGATGCACCAGGTTCGGAATAAATGCGCGCTCTTGCAGTTTGTGCGCTTTGAGGGTTAAGAAAAGGAGTTGACGTCAATTTTTGCGGTTCTTTAATATTCAAAGTTGGGAATGTCGACTCGGATTTTATATCGATCGTGTCTGAATGTGGCGATACCGCTGATATATTCTCGATAATTCGTTCCAGCGGTTCTACCACGGGTCTCAATCGGTTTTCGATGACTCTCTCTTCGTCGATGCTCTCCGATTTGAGAGCTCTGCGTTTTTTTCGTATAGCATCGCTTGTGTTAGTTATAGCATTCGCAACTTTACTCGATTCTTTAATATTACTATTATCCATTGCAAAGAGAAGACGTCTACTCGCTAAGCGTTCTATCGATGGACTAAATGTTTCAGAAAACGGCAAATTCGTTAAATCCTTTTCTGTAACGGCCATGTTCCATCGAGCTGTCCTTGTCGATTATTACGAAACCATATTTCTGTTCCCAACACTGAGCGCACAATTTACAAAAGTTTTCGTATCATTATAAATGTGGTGTAGATTCGTGCCATCTTGTTTGAACACGATCAAAAGGTTGGCATTGTCGCGAATTAAGTGTTTCGGTATTCTCGCGTAAGTCTGACAGAGATAACAACAGTCCACGCGCGAGTGCCTACCCATAGCGAAATATTCTCTTATCACGTCTTGCTTGTCGCACGCAACGTCATCGAATATAAACACCGAATCGGGCAGCGCCTCGTTCGGTGGCGCGACTTCGGCATTATTTGAAAACGAAAAGTATCCGATTTCAGGAACGTTTGTCAAAATTCGTTCGAGATATTTGTACTTTGGTTGTTGCAATGATTTTGAGTATACATATACGTTATTGAATCTTACACCGTTCGGGCTCTCGATCAGACTGATTACGACGTTCGTTTTACCGCAGTTCGATGGACCGCAAATTATACCACGTATCGTATTCGGCAAGAGGGGCCCGTGTCGTCGCCGACGATCGTCCATGCGTGTTGTCCTCTCGTCTAAATCGAGAATAAGGATAGACAGGGGCTGCTTTGCGAAACGCATATCGTCTATATAATAACCATATATTTAATGATTCAGCCTCTTTATAGGTTGCGGAAAAGCTGCTTGTCCGCGTCGTGAACGCGCTTTAACCGCGGCCGTAGACGACCTTTAACCGCGATTAACCCTTTTTCTCCGCGGCGATAACACGCTTTAACCGCGATTAACCCTTTTCTCCAAGGCGCGGCGGCAACGCGGCGGCGGCGGCGGGCGGTGGTGGCGGGCACGCGGAATGTGATTCGTGACCGAGCCATCAAATACGCAACCAAGCAACAACGTGACCGAAAGTCTGTCTCGACAATGCTCGCTCAATCTGTATCAGATTGCACTCGACACGTGTCTACCTGTAAACATTTCACCCTACCCCTCATGTTAACCGCGTCAGCAAGCCGTCAAAGAGGCATCCAAGCAAAACGTGACCAAAAGTCTGTCTCGACGATGCTCTCTCTATCTGTACCAGATTGCACATCAACACGTGTCTGCATGTAAACATGGATTTCGCCCTACTCCCTCATGTCTTTGAAATAGAAGATCATTCCTTTTGTATCTCCTACATTGGAATATGAAATACAAACGTTACACATACAATCGTTCTAGGTAAAACAACATTAAGACGCATAAAGTATATTTTTACTAAATAGATTTTATTATTTTACAGTAATGAACAAAATTAATAAATGATATTAAATGTTTCGTGTTTTAAGACAAATGTAACAATTTTTCTTTTTCGGTGGAGGTCCATCTATGTGCGTGTCATTCCCCGGCCGGTTATAATGTTCCATGCATAGCTCTTCATCTTCCTCCTTCCTTTTTTTAACCACCATTCTTTTAATATCGATACGTTTCTCATAGGACATGCCCCATTGTGCGCGATGCATGCCATATGTTTATCCATCCATCCATCCTGAATATGCCGGCTCGTGGTTGGCAAATTCGGTAGATCGTCATCTTTGTTCAAAACCTCTATATTGATTGGACTGACTGAAGGATAAAGTTTCTTCAGCCATTTTTCTTTCTCAATGCCCTTGACGTATACGGATCCATGAATACTATCTTTCAAACACGAAGTGGCACACTCTTGAAGGCATGAATACGGCACGGTACCATCGTCCCACTCAAAACCGTGATGATTTTGCGTCAACCATTTTATTTGTCTTAATTCTGCTTTCGACAATTTTTTCTTAGCAAATGGTGGCGCAAAGATGAAACATTGTACACGATTCCCATTCTGGAAGATAGCAAGTTCCTTTACGAAAAACTCGTTCGTTTCGCTTTTGAAGCCTTGAACGTCCACGAATGTTGGTACATTCATTTTGATTAGTTGAATTTGTGGCGAAAAATGACCGCTTTTACTGCGGAATGATCATATAAACCCTCTTTCACTTAAGAGAGTTTGCGCACTACATTGGTCAGTGGATTGTACTGCACGATACGATCGTGAATGATCAAACAGTAAGCGCTAGTATTTTCAGGAACGTTTTCACTACACTCAAAATCGATTCTTACATCGATTGTAGCGCTTTTTATCGATTCGTTCTGATGCGCGCAATCAATGACAACGAATGGGCCGTAGCCGAAAAAGAGTATCTTATCGTATAGAGCTCCGTCATCACCATTACTGCACATTGCTCCGTAATATGACTTTCTGAATTTTGCATACATGTCGTAAAGGACAGAGTATCTATTTTGATTAAAGTCAAGATTCAAATTGTCATACGGATATGATTCCGAATTTAAATACAATCGAAAATTGGTGAGTTTGCAGTCATCCAATTTGGTGATATGTCTATTGAGCTTATTTTTTTTATCCGTTTGTAATGCAAATATTACATATCGCGGTTTTTCTAATTGCGTAGCTGCTTTGATGCTCCATGTATGTTTAGTGGTTGCTTGTAACATTGGATACTCGTATAAGTCCCAGGAACGGTAACTCATAATTATCGTTTGACCGTTTTCAAGGATACGCAACAATGAAAGTTTGTGTCTTTCTTCGAGCGTGACATGTGGCATCCTCCACTGTACTTTGTATAGTTGCAGCGTGTATTTTGCACCATCTGTTCCATAAACAGCATTTTTGTCGTCTCGCGATCGAATCAGAATCAATTCATGATGCGCATTAATCACTATTCGTTTGTAATCTTCGCAGAAACCGAGCAGCATATTTAGAGGAACACAAAAGTCAAAGTAGCCTCCTGCATTGGGTATGTCTATCCAACCAGCGTTTTCAAGCATTTTTGATTTTGTCGTTGTCAACGATACTCCATTTTTTATCATAGTTGTTATTCCAACGTTTTTACAACGATCGATCTTCACGCCGTTTAATTCATATCGAATTTCATCAAACATAAATGCTGCGCAATTCATTTCTAGTCCAACTGAAGTTCCTGCAACATTCTCATCGTTGAGAATGAGTTTTCCTTCGACGTAAAGGTAACTGTCACTAGGAAACGTGTACAAATCTTGTTGTTGGATGGGAATTCGTATTTCATCATTGTTTCCGAACGTTGTGTTGGCGTATGGGCTGTAACTATGTAATTCGAGCTTTGTAATTCGATCGTCAGAAATCGGTAAACTGGCAATGTTCAATGGGTCCATCATTTTCGTTTCTTAATCACAAAACCCAACGATTGCAGAAATTGCGTGTTTTTGTCGCTCAAATCTTGCGATGTGTTCAGTGTGGAGATATTGTCCTTACTAAATGATTGTAAAGAGTCATCACCGTTTAATACATGATTATTATTCCTGCAACCGTGGTAATTGCTGCTGCTGCAAGTACAATTTGTGCGTTTGTGATTGAAGTTCTGGTTCCATCCATTTTCTAACGATCCTTTTAGCAACTCGTTCAACGGGGTGCTCAATAATGCATTCGGCGGATTGTTGATCGGTTGAGTTTTAGCATCTGTGTACAACAGCATTATTTCTAGTAATGTTTGGCATAAGTGCTGCTTGTTCTCTTGAAAGGCGATTAAATGAACGGATATTTAACGTATATTAAACGGTCGCGTCGTCGGAGCGTTCGACTATGTGCTCTTGCGATGTGTCCGATTTGGATATATTCCCTCTACTGAATGATTGTATAATTGTTATTGTTTTTACATCATTATCCTTACTGCAGCTGCCGTAAAATGTTCAGCATGCCGTTCGAGCTGATCAGCGAGCCGTTCGAGCCGTTCAACGGAAAGCCGTTCAAGCCGTTCAACGAGCCGTTCGAGCCGTTCAACGGGCCGTTCGAGCCGTTCGAGCCGTTCAACGGAAAGCCATTCGAGCCGTTCAACGAGCCGTTCGAGCCGTTCAGCGGGCCGTTCGAACCGTTCGCGGACCGTTCGAGCCGTTCAACGGCAAGCCGTTTGAGCCGTTCGAACCGTTCGCTGGCCGTTCGAGCCGTTCGTGCCGTTCAACAGGCCATTGATTATTATGTTTATATTCATGTTATTTTTTACACCGCCTAATATGAAGCCTCACTGTCACTTCTTCTCCACGGAAATTTATCAGATTATCGTTTTGATCGGTAATGCGTATACTAAGGTGATCAATGGCTCTCACGATAACTGGAAGATAAATGACGTTCGTAGGACTTTCCGAAATTTTATGTCCTGGTTTCACGCGCGGTGAAAACTCATGAATGGTATGAACACATTGACCGTTGCTATACGCGCCAGGCGTAATATTACATTCGATCCTCAGCACATTTACTTTCATAATATTTACGGGTATATCCGACTTGTGCCATTGCCCCGGCGGTAATATGCGATATGTAGAAAACCCGAGAAGCGATCCTATATTATTTTGTTTGGTAAAATCGATTGTATAATCACTATATATTTCACTTTTCAAAGTGCTGTTATTTGTACGAAATAAAATGATTTTTGTCTTGTCCATTATTTTCTTTTGCAAGTATTTATTTAGCGCTTCGAGTTCATACGAACCATCCGCTATCGTGATCTCACCATTGGGATCAAAGTAAAATTTATTGTTTATAAAGCCAACGTTCGGTATTGTGTTGAAAGCTTGAAAATCAACGAGTCCGAGTTCGTAATTATCATCCTTCAAGTCTATAGGTGGAAAGTAATCAGTGCTAAGCACAGAATTTTTTCCGCTTAACGTAAACGTCAACGACATCTTTGCAACTGTGAAGACTATGTGCATCGAAACTATTTTATACATTTCCAGCTAAAAAATGCAAGCAGAGTTGTCCACATACACTCGTATTGAATTTTTGATGCTGCGTGTGATTGTATAAAATCGTTACATGCTTTCCGAAGTAGTTTACTAACTCTGTCGGTGGTCTCAGATTTCCAAAAGAATCGAAATATTTAACACAATTACCTCGCTTTACGTAAGCTACCCAGTGTGTACCAGGACCTTCCGATTTATCTAAATTCACGATACCGCATTCGTTTAAGAATGATTTAGAGGGTAAATTTGTACGCATGAAAACACCTCGAAAATATGGAAAGTGCAACTTTCGTGCAAAGTTATATAACTGTACATTTGTCATTGCGCCCTTTGGAAGCGTTACAATTTGCCGAAGCGCTTCTTTTTTTTTTCTTTAATTCCGTTTCCCCGTTTATATGGTGCAAGGTAAAGTCCATGTCCTTCCATAACACGATTGTGCCGTTTCACTTCCTCTAATGTTTTCCGTGCTGCAGATGCATCGTTGACTGCCTTGGCGATACGTGCTGCACCGCCAGCCACCGTGCCCAAAGCTGAAAGGCCTGCAAAAATAGGTACAAGTGCTGGAAGAAATCCCCCACATATATCTCGGAATATGTGCGTGACGCCCCTTTCCTTGAGGTAAATCTGCAAATATCTCGGAAAAGGTCCGAGCTATGGCAAAATGTTGAAAGACGTTTTTTGTAGGATATTAAATTTCCAACTATTTATGTTCTATGACATTTTTTGATCAGATGCGTAGTTTTAGAGATATATCGAGATATTTAAAAGTTCCGAAGCCGAACCAACATTATAAGGATGAAGAAACACTGTGGCCCCTTTCTTTGAGGGAACTCTGCACTATTCTAAGCTGCATTCACTATTCCGAGCTGTAAATGCCACTTCCAGTGCAGCTGTGCAGAAGAAGAACAAGAAGAAGAAGAAATATCTCGGAATATGTGCGTGACGACCCATTCCTTGAGGTAAATCTGCAAATATCTACGAATCGGTGTGAGCTATGGCAAAATGTTACATAAAAATCTTCTTGGTCTTCTTCTGCACAGCTGAGCTGGAAGTGGCATTTACAGCTCGGAATAGTGAATACAGCTTAGAATAGTACAGAGTTACCTCAAGGAAAGGGGCCACAGTGTTTCTTCATCCTTATAATGTTGGTGCGGCTTCGGAACTTTTAAATATCTCGATATATCTCGAAAACTACGCATCTGATCAAAAAATGTTGTAGAACATTAATAGTAGCAGATTTAATTTTCTACAAAAAAGGTCTCTCAAGATTTTGCCATAGCTCGCACCGTTTCCAAGATATTTGCAGATTTACCTCAAGGAAAGGGGCGTCACGCACATATTCCGAGATATTTCTTCTTCTTCTTGTTCTTCTTCTGCACAGCTGCGATGGAAGTGGCATTTACAGCTCGGAATAGTGAATACAGCTTAGAATAGTGCAGAGTTACCTCAAAGAAAAGGGCCACAGTGTTTCGTCATCATTATAATATTGGTGCGGATTCGGAACTTCTAAATATCTCGATATATCTCGAAAACTACGCATCTGATCAAAAAATGTCATACAGCATAAATAGTAGCAAATTTAATTTCCTACAAAAAAGGTCTGTTAATATTTCACCATAGCTCGCACCGTTTCCGAGATATTTGCAGATTTACCTCAAGGAAAGGGGCGTCACGCACATATTCCGAGTTATTTCTTCTTCTCCATGTTCTTCTCCTGCACAGCTGCGCTAGAAGTGTCATTTACAGAGCGGAATAGTGAATACAGCTTCGAATATTGCAGAGTTACCTCTAAGAAACGGACCACAGTGTTTCTTCATCCTTATAATGTTGGTGCGGCTTCGGAACTTTTAAATATCTCGATATATCTCGAAAACTACGCATCTGATCAAAAAATGTCATAGAACGTAAATAGTCGGAAATTGAATTTCCTACAAAAAAGGTCTTTTAACATTTTGCCATAGCTCGCACCGTTTCCGAGACATTTTCAGCATTAGATATGTAATATACATTTAATAACAATATCATTATCACTATATCTTCATTAGATATACTGTAATATACTGATTCCCTAATATAGATCAATGTACATTGAATAACAATATCATTATTACTATATCTTCATTAGATATAATGTAATATACCGATTCCCTAATATACATCAATGTACATTTAATAACAATATCATTATTACTATAACTGCGTTAGATATGTGTTTAAAGTTCGAAAATTAAAATGAATAATCGGATGGTGAGTGAGGTTTTAGGTAGAATAAACTCCAGTTGTTAATTAGTTATAGCTTTAGGTTTTAATTGATTAATTATAGCTTTAGTTTCTAGTTTTTGTTTAGTTAACAATTGAGGATTTGTTAGATTTGTAAAGTGTTAGATCTTGTAGATTTATAATAAACCAGTTTGATTTTATTAGCTCGCTCTTGTCGTTCTTTCACTTAACCGTTCTCTTCGTCTTTCTAATAATTTCTAATAATTCTCGTGAGAATCAGTGGTCGCACAAGTGAGCTCGAGAGTTTGGTAGTGTGGGGAGAGCGACGAGAGCGAGCGCCTCATTAGTGACATTAATGTAATTTCAAGTATGTGTTACCGATACGTCGGTAATTAAGATCCCCAACATTTCCGCCCGCCTTCGTCGATAGTACGAATAATCGTGAAGTTGGCTAATTCTCAGGGAACAAGCAGATTTTCGTTATTGGTCGCATTAAAGTAGTGGTCGGCGTGCGGACTTTGACAACGCGTACGAGGTTATCGTCTCCCGGGTATGCTTCGACGATCCAGCTGCAAGGAGGGATGTTTTCCGCGACCACCAGACAAAGGTCGCCAGATTTCGCGTTCGGTTGAGGTTGTGTCCACTTCGTTCGAGATTGCAAGTGCTGCAGATATTCGGTTGCCCAGCGCTTCCAGAAGTGATCTCTGAGCCGTTGTAAAAGTTGCCAGCGGGTCAGCCTAGAGATCTGCTCCTCTACTAGAGACGGTTCCGGTACGGCAGTGAGAGCGGCTCCTATTAAAAAGTGACCAGGGGTTAGTATTTCGAAGGAGTCAGAATCGTCCCCCAACGGAGAAGAGGGCGAGTATTGAGGCACGCCTCAATTTGTGTGAGGACAGTGCTCATTTCTTCGAAAGTAAGTGCTGTATCTCCGATGACTCTCCTGAGGTGAAATTTCATAGATTTAACGGCAACCTCCCAGATTCCTCCGAAGTGGGGAGCGGCAGGAGGGTTAAAACGCCATGTCGTCCCCTCTTGCGCCAGCACGCAGGTTAATCTCTCCTGCTCGAAGTTTGCTGCCTTGAATAATCTTCGTAGTTCGCGGTCGGCGCCGATAAAATTAGTGCCTTGGTCGCTGATAATCGTTGAACATTTGCCGCGACGAGAAGAAAAGCGGCGATACGCTGCAAGAAAGGTATCGGTAGTGTAATCGGATACTAGTTCTAAGTGCACGGCGCGTGTGGATAGACAGATGAAAACAGCCACGTAGGATTTCCGAGTTTTATAACCTCTTCCGGGGGCGATTTTTGTATGAAACGGCACTGCGTAATCTACGCCAGAATTCGGGAAGGGTCTTGAAGGCCGGACCCGCGAAGAGGGGAGGTCGGCCATTTGCTGTTGAGCCGTCTTAGCTCGCCATCGCCAGCATTTGATACAAGTGTGAATGTGATTCCGAACTGCGCGTCGTCCGCACAGAATCCAGTAGGTTTGGCGAAGCGTTCCCAAGGTAAGTTGTACTCCGCCATGAAGAGTATTATAATGTGCTTCTCGAACTAATAGATTAACGAGATGTCCTTTTTTTAGGAAGAATGATAGGATGCTTCTCGTGAAAATCCAGAAGTGCGTTTTTTAGTCGACCTCCTACTCGAGGAAGCCCGTAGGGATCCAGAAAAGGGTTCAACCGAGCCAAGGGACCACGGGAGATAATAGCAGATTGCGATAGAAGAGATCTTTCCTTTTCGAAATCTATTTCTTGAAGGCATCTAATTAAGGTAAGTCGAGCAATTTTTAGTTCGAGAGCACTTAGAATTTGCCCGTTTCTCTGTTCGTTTTTTGAATCGCGATGCCGTGTAATAAATCGTAAGCACCATGCAGTGACCCGGCAAAGCTTTGTCATTGAAGAATACCTACTCGCGAACTCTTCCAGAAACGAGATACCAGAATAGATTACGTTACTAAGTTTTGTTGCGCGTACTTCCTGTTCAGTAGTCATATTCGATAGAAGATAGCTATCTAGATTAGGTTCTGGCAAAGAAAGAAAAGAGGGTCCTTCCCACCACAATTTATGTAATTTTATTTTTTCTCCAGGTGTACCCCGAGAAGCGACGTCAGCGGGGTTTTCGGACGACCGAATATGTCGCCATGTAGCTTCGGGCAGAGAAGTTTGAATTTCTGAAACCCGATTTGCAACAAAGGTTTTCCATTTCGAGGGGTGCTGCTGCAACCAACATAGAACTATGGAGGAGTCAGACCAGAGATGCAGTTTACAATTAGGTAAGTCGAGAATATCCTTTACGCATTTCATTAAGCGAACCAGTAGCGTAGCGGCGCATAATTCTAAGCGTGGTAGAGAAACTTGTCGAAGAGGAGCGACGCGTGTTTCTGCTACGACCAGATTAACACAAGGCTTAGTTTTTGCATGTTTCGAACCTGTTCTTAACTATATAACGGCAGCGTAAGCTCTCTCCGAAGAGTCGGCGAAACCGTGTAATTCGTACGAATTGTCGTCGCGTTTCACCGTAATCCAGCGAGGAATTCTTAGTGAGGAAAGCAGACTGTGTCCCGAATAATATTGACGCCAGAAATTAGCCTTTTGTTCGGGCAGAGGGTCATCCCAATCTATGTTAAGAAGCCATAAGGATTGCATAAATATTTTTGCTAAAGTAATTACGGGAGTTAAGAGTCCCAAAGGGTCGAACAGACCAGCGATTTCTCTTAACACGGACCTTCGAGTGACCATTCCCTCTTGAGAGCGGGATCGGATTGAAAATAGGAAACAGTCCTGCGTGGAGTCCTATTTCAACCCTAGTAGAGAAGAAACTTCATCGAAATTGCACGAACGATTAGAAGAAGACGCTAAGTATTCTACAGGAAGATTTTTTAAGAGTTCGGGTTCGTTTGACGTCCATTTTCGTAAATTGAAGCCGCCCGCCCTCATCAACAATATTAACTGTCGCTGAAGAAGGCTGGCTTCCTCCTTAGTATCAGCGCCAGATATTACGTCGTCCACATAAACGTCGCGAGTTATGCAATGAGCTGCAAGCGGATATGTTTCTTTCTCCTCCCGACTTAGTTGATGCAAAGTTCGAATAGCTAAATATGGAGCACAAGCCATCCCATAAGTTACCGTCGTAAGTTTATAAGTTTTCAAAGATTCGTCAAGAGTGTCCCGCCAAACGATCCTCTGAAAGTCACAATCCTCACCCGCTACTCGAATTTGCCGATACATTTTTTCGACATCTGCCGAGAAAACTATAGTGTACTTGCGCCAACGTAATAGTAAGGAGAAGATTTCGGGGAGAAGATTAGGACCTTTGTGGACCAGATCGTTTAGCGAAACGCCAGAAGAAGTTTTACATGAAGCATTGAAAACCACTCTGAGTTTAGTAGTTGAACTTGATTCGCGCATAACACCATGATGTGGTAAATAATACGTCGAACCCGGAGTTTGAATAGGTTCAGGGATGCGCTCCATATGCCCTAGATCGCCGTATTCTTTTAGAAATTCTCGATACGCGGTTTGCAGATCGACGTTCAGTCGAAAACGTCTTTCAAGTTTAGCTAGAAGAGTACAGGCAGCTCCCCTACTCTCGCCAAGTTTCTCAGGAGAAGATTTAAAGGGTAAGCGAACGACATACCTGCCAGATTTATCTCGTTTATGTGTTTTAGAAAAGTGATCCTCACAGATAGTCTCTTCCTCAGTCAGTTGATGGGAAGTCGAGGGAACTTCTTCGAGCTTCCAGAAACGAGTTAAAGTCTCTACTAATTCCGACTCTCTCATCAAGCACTGTAATGATATAGCCGAATTAGTTTGTGTGTCCGAATTCTCAGACTGCCTTAATGGCCCAGTTAATATCCACCCTAGCGTGGTTGCTTGCGCGACAGGAGTGTTAGGTGGACCGTGTTTCAGGCCTGCAGTTATTATTTGAGCGTAGATGTCCGCTCCCAGAATTAAGTTAATTCGTCTTGAAGACAAAAAGTTAGGATCGGCCAGTGTCAATCCTTCCAAGTAAGCTAGCGAGGCGGAACAAGAAGATTTAGCGGTTTAATACGAAGACAACCGCGGTAATACGTAAGCGTTGAGATTATACGAGATAGATTTATTCAAACGAGACATTATTCTCACAGAGACCCTACCTTTAGTGTAAGTTTGTGTCTTGCCGACACCGATAACAGGAATTTTCTCAGGTACTCTGCGTAAGTTCAAGAGCTGAGCCATGCTTTCCTCAATAAGAGATACCTCAGAGCAAGGATCAATCAAGGCGCGAACGATTATTTTATCTCCTCGGTCTGACTCCACCATAAGTTCAGCTGTTGCGAGCACGACAGAAACCGAAGAAATAGCCGAACAGGAAGTCATAGCACAGTGAGTTGATCTCTCAGTTACATCGGAAACCCGTTCCAACGGTAGATTCTCGGAAGCATTAGTATTAGATTCTGGTACCTGTGGAGGAAAATAATTGTGAGCAGCAGTAGGTTGTTCGCAAGCATGATGAAGAGAAGTATGGTGCTTACCTACGCACAGTTGACAGCGTTTGGTAGACTTACAATACGCGGAAGAATGTGGAGCTAAGCAATTATAGCATAGTCTCTTGTCGGTTACAATCTGCTTTCTCTCCCGCGGATTCATGCCCTTGTAGGTCGGACAGAAGAGTAGAAAATGCTCCTTGTTACAGATAGCGCAACGACGATTCCCTTCTTCAGCGGTGTGCGTTGCGTGTGCCTTAAACCGTAAATTAGAATTAATAGGTTGCTTCTTTTCTTGTTTCAGAGTGTTGCTTGGTCCAGTAGGTGTGGTCGACGGTCCAGTAGGTCCCTCCACCGCTTCCAGCGCTCGTGACTGGGAGGTCATGAAGGTACGTAGTTGGTCGAAGGTTGACGGTTCTGCAGTCGATTCGAAAGAGGTCTCCCAGGCCATGCGTGTTTTTTGATCCAGTTTTTCGGTCGTAATAAAAACGAGCCAGTCGTCCCAGTATTGAACTGGCCTCTTCAGAGCTTCCAGAGCTTGAACGGCATCGGTTGTCCGGTTCATCAAGTTTTTGAGTTCTCGAGCCGATTCCTTCTTCATAGAGGGGTGATACATTAAATTGGTTAAGTGAGAATTAATGAGAACTCTTAGATTTTGATAACGTTCAGTTAGCACGGCCCACGCCGTTTTAAAATTGTTGTCCGTAACCGGTATATTTTGAATCAAGAGCTCGGGCTCATCCGTTAAGCATGTCTTTAGATAATGGAGTTTTTCGACATTAGAGAGCGAATGGTTTTCTATTACGAGCGATTGAAATAGGTCACAGAAATTAGCCCAACAGCTGTAGTCCCCAAAAAATTTCGGAAGGTCTATTTTTGGTAAGGAACGCGGAGTTGCGTTTAATTGAGTTGGAACGGCCTTACCAGCAGGAACGTCGTCGAGCAGATCCAGCAGTATTGCCTTTTGTTGCACGTAGGCCTCTTCGCATGTTCCCATGTAATCCTGTTTAAAGTAAGGGCTTTCCGATCCAGTCTTCGAGTAAGCGTCCAGTATTCCATTATGATTCTCCGAAAAGGATGTCCAGTTTCGTTCCAGTAACTCCAATGCGCGACGTTATCACTCCTTTTGTAATTTTTTGCCGCACCCATCTTTTCATGTTCTCGAACCGTTAATTTAATCCGTTTAAACAGCTCAGCCTGCTTTGTAACGAACGATTCCATTGTTTCAGATACAAAAACTGTACACACGCGAGTCGCGAGTTCCAACCAAGTGTTGATTGCCGAGCGCGAGGTCAAGGACGTCCGTTATTTTCGAACGTTAATCTCGTTAAGAGATTAATCCAGTTAATTTTAAGCCGATTAGATTTAATTGTAAAGGCTTCACTCACCTCGATTTATCCGGCTCGAAGGACCACTGTTTAAAGTTCGAAAATTAAAATGAATAATCGGATGGTGAGTGAGGTTTTCGGTAGAATAAACTCCAGTTTTTAATTACTTAT
Organism: Osmia bicornis bicornis; assembly: GCF_907164935.1. NCBI lineage: Eukaryota > Metazoa > Arthropoda > Insecta > Hymenoptera > Megachilidae > Osmia > Osmia bicornis. The sequence goes on from NW_025791108.1 coordinate 123,205, forward strand.
AGCTTTAGGTTTTAATTGATTAATTATAGCTTTAGTTTCTAGTTTTTGTTTAGTTAACAATTGAAGATTTGTAAGATAATCATCTCAAGGAAAGGTTGAGCTAAATGTAGCCTCCTTTGTGTGCCTCGCCTGGGATTACTTCCAAATGCTACGCACTGGCGAGGTACACAAACTTGGTATACTAACGGTTGAACTATTGAAGCTAATGAGAAAAAGAAAGGAAGAATTATTATTTTAATCTCAAACCCATTTCTTTGTGCTCCTCGTGTGGAATATTTCAAGTGCAGCGCATTCAACGAAGAGAACAAGTCAGGAGGAGCGCGAGCAAGATACGAGAATGGGAAAAATCAAGAAAAATGCCCTTCCTTGCGCCTCCCGCAGGGGAATTTCTTCCAAGTGCAGTGCACAAGACGGGAAACGCAAGGTCGGGTTATGAAAAGATAAACCCGGACGTAACACTACAAAATTAACGCCTGTGATGATATAAATGTACATTTTCGCTCCATTTAGCCAAAAAATCGAACTTTATTTGCGCTCAGAGATATTTCAAAGTCCTGGCGGCCTATTGCTTAGCCTCTTAGAACCGATTAGTCGAAAATTTTAACAATCTTATTTTTACATTCTGTACGACTGATCCATCGTAAAACGCTATTAAACTAACGCCTGTGATGATATAAACGTACATTTTCGCTCCATTATCCAAAAAATCGAACTTTAGTTACGCTCCGAAATATTTCAAAGTCCCAGCAGCGTATTGCTTGGCCTCTTCGAACCGATTAGTCGAATATTTTAACAATCGTATTTTTACATTCTGTACAACTGATCCATCGTAAAACCCTATTAAACTAACGACTGTGATGATATAAATGTATATTTTCGCTTCATTTAGCCAAAAAATCGAACTTAGTTGCGCTCCGAAATATTTCAGTCCTAGCGGCGTGTTGCTTCGCATCTTAGAACCATTAGTCGAAAATTTTAACAATCTTATTTTACATTCAGTACGACTGATCCATCGTAAAACGCTATTAAACTAACGCCTGTGATGATATAAATGTACATTTTCGCTCCATTATCCAAAAAATCGAACTTTAGTTACGCTCCGAAATAATCAAAGTCCTGCGGCGTATTGCTTCGCCTCTTAGAACCGATTAGTCGAAAATTTTAACAATCTTATTTTTACATTCTGTACGACTGATCCATCGTAAAACGCTATTACACTGTTACGTCCAGACTAAGAAAATTCCATTGTCTTCAATTTCAAAATTCGAAAGCGTCAGCAATCAGGAACCTGGTTCACTGACTGTCCTCCTTGGAGTCACCTGCGTCAACAAATTCTCTCTTCTTCTCCAAACGCTGCGTCGAAAATATGTAGCAATGATAGACATTCCAACAGGTCAATATACTACTGAACTCTTTCCTCCAAACCATGCGAAATCAGCATTTTCGACTCTAATAAAAAACCCGATTACGGACAATAGAGACACAGTCGGCCATACAGTCGCGAGGTGCGCGGCTCTCTGTCCGAACGTTTAGTATTGCGAAATACGTCGAGCAGAGTTTCGTGAAAATCAACTATCACACGAAAAGACTCAGTTTTCTCGTTAAAATAAAGGCTCAAGTTTTCGAACCATCTACAATAAAAACTCTTAGTGTAAGGCCATAGTTTCATCACAAGAACATTGTCCAACATCCGTACGTCGAGAGGAAGAGAGAGAGAAGGGAGCAATCCATCAAATTAACCGTTTACCGTTTCTGTACATCTAAACATCCGGTGAGTCCAATCAAGATCAGGATTCTCTGTCCTCAGTAATTAAAGGAATCATAATATCTTTGAATACGCGTTATATTTTCATACTTGTGTACCAATCAGATTTTTGTAACAATTCATTCTTTTATCAAATATATAATAGTTATTTATTCAAAATTTGATCATAATTTAGTGCGTACTTTTCCAAACCTTGTATCCAGCGAGCGAGGCTTGTATAAGTCTAGACCGAATCCGAATCCTATATTATCTTTCCTTCACAAAAAGGTGTTTAAGCGTTGCGTCGGTCATAACATACCGCAGAGTAGTCACCTACCACTACGCCTGCTCCGCACGTAACAGCTAAACTGGTGGCAGCGGTGGGATGTGAATTTGGTCAATTTCGTTCGTTGATGCAATTTTGGGAAGTCAAAATTTAAGAAAACTATAAAATTCAACGATAACCTGAGGACAGATCGATAATTGAATCTTTCGCTTTGAATTCCAACAATTTTGAAAAAGGGAACCCCCACGTATCGATTGGCTATAGTAACACTTGTAAGTCAACCGTCCCTTATTTTTCTGTTCTATTCGACTATAATTGATAACCGAGCTATTCTATTTTCTATCTGATCAAATATTAATAACGTACGAAATGCCTTTATCCAACCACACAATGAACAAATTCAAGTAACCCGATTTAAACGTCACAAACACGATGCTAACATCAATGGCAGAATGCTTTACCTTACAATACGGTACACTAAATATACCTTTTTTCGATGGAAAGAATATACCATTAAAAGACTTCCTGCAAGACATTCAAAACGGTGCAGTTTATGTACCACCGGCTAGTGAAGGAGCATATGTTAGAGCAGTTATAGGCAAGTTACAGGGATCCGCACGTGATAGTACGTACGGGAAAAATTTGGCTCGTTAAACGATTGATCAAACATTTAAAAACTAAATTCGCTCCAGGAAAATCTTTTCCGTACTATCAACATGAAATAGGAAAAATTCGAATGCGGAGAGACGAATCCGTAAGTGACTTCCATGATCGATTAAATATTTTAATTAGTGGTGCTCGAAATGCGTTAGAAGATTCTTATGGTAAAGAAGCCGAACCTATGATACGTCCTGTATTAGAGTGTGCTTGTGATGCATTTCTCCGAGGTTTGCCTGACGATATGGCGCGTTATGTGGACGCACGCAATCCTAGGATCTAGATGAGGCAGCAAAATATGCCGTCCGATTTGAAACTCGCATAAAATCCGGAATATTCTCTTCTCGTGATGAATCCAATAAATTACTTTTGTCTCGACAAAACGAATCATACCAAAATTCCCGATCAAATTCTCCTAATCAACATGGAACAGAGACACATTTTTCCATTCATCGTAATCGACCTCGAAGCCCAAGTCCGATTCCCCATAGAATTACCGAAATTTCAGAATCACCAACGGGGATTCTCAAATCACCACGAGACACTTCCGAACAATATAAATACCAACAACCCAATCTTCCTCAGTACCCACCTCATCCATATTTTCCTTACCCACCATATTACCCGATGCCTTATCCTCCTTACTATCCACCAAATCCGTATGACTCTAGCCCATATTCTTATTCCGCTAATAGTTTCCAGTATCAACGACTCCCTCGGGACCTCCGCGAAGTCCAAGCCCGGGTCCTCACACATCCTTTACACCGTCAAACTCAAGGTTAGAACAGCGAAAACCTTCTCGTTACAACGACAATAGATCCACTTCACCGAATCGTGTCCGTTTCTCCTCACCACAACCTCAATCGTCAACCAGCTCAGATTTAAACTCCAGAGTAGCTCTCCAGAAGGACGCGATGGAGGGTTACCAAGATTCAATGCGTCATCCAACGGTACGACATTTAGAGAGAAACCAATAGTATTAGATATACATTCTCGTCGCGATTCACCCTTATCAAATTATCCGCGGACGAACTCAGGTCAAAAACAGCCACATTTTTAATAGACAGGCGCAGACATTAATCTAGTTAAATTGAAAGCATTGCATGAGGATCTGACGATAGATACCCACGATTCAACCGAAATGTCAGGAATTACTTCAGAGAAGGTTGAAACTTTAGGAACAACCACAATAACAATTTTAGGCCAACCCGTAAAATTTCACGTAGTACGATCATCATTTCCAATCAGTAGTGACGGAATTCTAGGAAAAGACTATCTAAGACAAGAGCAGGCTGAAATCTCCTTTGCACACAATACGTTAGTAACGAAAAGTGAACCTATCAGACCGTTCGTTTTATTGGTGAAAATCCTCCAAAAAAAATCACGGCAATACAAACCTAGAGTTTACCGAATTCAAAGTCGATCGCGACAAGCAATAGCCATAGATACGATTGATTGTGACCTAAAAGAAGGTTACCTCCCTTTGCTTCAAACTAAAGATGGAATATATATTGGAGAAGCAGCCGTAAGCGTCAATCAAGGCGTGTGCCATGTTCTCGCGATAAATACTTTAAACCAAGACGTAGAAATAGAAATTCCACCACAAGAAATTTTGCCATTCAAATATCATAATTTCCCTGAAGAAAAAGAATACCTCAACTTAGATTCGGAACACGAGAATCCATCAGAATCGGTAGACCGCGTAAGAAATTTTGACCACACTCCGTTTAGACCATGTAAACAACGAGGAAAGGCATGTAATTGAGTTAATCAAGGAATTTCCAGAAATATTTCATTTACCAGTGACAGTTAAATCCACTCCGTTGATACAACACCCAATACATACCATAGACGACGTACCCGTTAACACTAGACAATACCGTTTTCCTCCAATTCATCAAGCTGAAATAGAGCGTCAAATCACTACGAAATTAACCGCAGGAATAATAACTCCTTCAAGTTCTCCTACAATTCACCACTATGGATAGTACCGAAGAAACCTGATTCCAAGGAATCCAAGGTGGAGAATGGTAATTGACTTTCGGAAACTTAACGAAAAAACGATAGGCGATGCATATCCATTACCCAACATTGTGGACATTCTAGACCGCTTGGGCGAAGCCAGATATTTTTCCACCTTTGATCTTGCAAGTGGGTTCCAGCAAATTGAAATGGATCCGAAACATCGTAGCAAAACCGCATTTACAACACCTCACGGTCACTACGAGTACATTCGCATGCCTGAAGGGCTCAAGAATGCTCCCGCAACATTTCAACGGTTAATGGATCAAGTATTGCGCGGATTACAGGGAATAGAGGCTCTAGTGTATCTCGATGATATTGTAGTTTACGCGAAAAATTTGGTAGAACACGGAAAGAAAATTCGGCGTCTATTTACGCGATTAGGCGAAGCAAGGTTAAGTCTTCAACCGGATAAATGTGAATTTCTGAAAACCGAAGTAACCTATTTAGGACATATCATTAGTTCCAAAGGAGTAAAACCGGATAAAAAGAAAATAATCGCTGTAAAGAATTTTCCTCGACCGCAAAACGCAAAGAACATAAAACAGTTTCTAGGACTTGCAGGTTACTATCGTCGATTCATAAAAGATTTTGCCGCAAAAGCCAAGCCATTAACGGAATTATTAAAGAAAATAGCAAATTTATTTGGGGAAAGGAACAAAAACAGAGTTTCAAAACTTTACGTAAAGCATTGTGCAAGAGCCCTATACTGCAATATCCGAACTTTGACAAACCATTCACTTTGACGACAGACGCATCTGACTTTGCAATAGGCGCAGTACTTAGCCAAGACGTAGACGGACACGACTTGCCTGTAGCCTACCTTTCAAGATCGTTAATAAAAGCAGAACAAAATTATTCCACCACAGAAAAGGAATGTTTAGCAGTACTGTATGCCGTATTACATTTCCGACCATACTTATACGGAAGAAAATTCACCTTGGTTAGTGATCACGAACCCTTAAAATGGATAGACTCTATAAAGGATCCTGGACAAAGATTAGTGCGTTGGAGATTAAAATTGCGCGATTACGAATACGATTTCGTCCATAAACCCGGCCATTTGAACATAAACGTTGATGCACATTCACGGAATCCCATTAAAGAATTATACGATACAAGTTCAGATTCAAGCTCAAAAGAAACTTCCGATAGCGAAGAGGAATGTGAGAAAATTCTTCCTATTCGAAAGCCAACCGTCAAACCAAAAGTAACAATCCCATCCGCATCCCATACAAAACCTGCAGTGGAGCCCCGGAGACCTGTGGGCAGGCCACCAGGCAGAAAGACACAACCAAAACTAGATCAACCCACATTAGATAAAAGTGCCATTTCAACAAGAACGCGTTCCAAGTCAGAAACTGAGGGATCGCCCAAACCTATAAACTATGCAGAACCTTCCACTTCCGAAATATCACAAAATACCGATGAGGATGAGGAACCCATTGAGACGTCTGACCTACCAGTATTTAGAGGATGGAAAAGCGTACTACCTAGTCTCGGTCTACCCACTGTATCACCACCAAATTTACCAAGGAAAACAGTTTCTTGGAAAACCCTGAGAACATTCCTGATGCAGAGTCTGACAATGACAAGGACGAAACCACAGAGACACATCCCGACAATGTATGATAGAAATTTCAGCTCCTCTTGATAATAGCGACGATGAAGTATTTCTCCCTAACACCATCGAACAACCACCTATTAACCTAGACGAACTACATGAATCTTTCGACCGTTTTGACAAATCCCTCCACGAACATAGCGAAATTCTTCAGGAATCTCCCGACAAAGCAGAACCAGAATTAGAGGAACTAGACGAGGAAGAGCTAAACAAACGAGTAGACAAGTTACTGGCACGATACGAACAGGACCAACAAGACGCGACAAAACAGACTATGATACGACCTACATCCAAGGAATTCACACTAGACACAATTCATGAAGGAAACGAATTAAACGCACCAACCGAATTTGAAGATACCGTAGTAATTCGACAACCATACAGATCCATATTACCCACACCAGTATCTTTAGATAAACCCTTAGCCCTTTCCACCCCTTTTCCACAGACTACTAATTCAGAAACGAAATCGAATCCTTCCATTTTACCAAAACGATTACCTCACAATCATACGATACAAGTAAAATCACCCAGTACCGACCAGGCATTCAGATAACTGAAAGTATTCTACCAGATAGAACCCGAACATCCATCCAGGAAAACAATTAAATTTACACGAGAAAATTTGACGAGTACACGCAGTCATTATGTTCATTTCATCCCGGCTGACATAGAATTAACCACTCCAATCAGTAGGTTACTCGTAGATATGGGTGTTATAAGCATTGCAAATCTGAAAGCAGCAAATCCAAAATTGGGACAGGTACTTGTTACACCACGAGGTAAATACAAAATTTTTAGCGTAGTAGTTAAACAGAAACATTACGATGTTATCTCAATTTCAAACTTTAGAATTGCTTTACATAATTTAAGATTGATTCTTTCCAAATTAAAAATAATACAATTCGAATTTCGAGATCTGGCGACTTTACCGATACGCTTCCCCAGGGTACCTTAGTGAACGTGCTAAGGGATACTCTTGGAGATAGCGATGTCGAAGTAACGATCTGCACAGGAAACATACAAGTCCCACCCGAAGAACTCCGTCTGAAAATAATTTCAGAATTACATGGAAGTTTAGTAGGAGGACACAAGGGTGTAACAAAGACCTATCACAGAATTCGAGAAAGATTTCATTGGCCAGGAATGCGTAACGATGTGCAAAATTTCATTAGAACCTGTGAAAAATGTCAGGAAAACAAATTAGTTAGGACCAAAACCCGTGAGCCAATGCTTATACAGACACACCTCTCCAACCATTCGATAAGATCTCATTGATACAGTAGGACCCCTTCCAGTAACTCCTAGCGGTAATAGACACATTTTGACTATACAAGACAATCTGACAAAATATTGTATTGCAGTAGCGGTACCAAACATAAAGGCAGAAACAATAGCACATGCATTAGTGACACATGTGATTTTGCAATATGGAACTCCACGTACAATACTAACCGATCAGGGAACCAGTTTTATTAATAAAGTATTAAAAGAAATTGCAAAGGTTTTCAAAATTAATCACGTAACTACTTCCGGCTACAGACCACAAACTAACGGATCATTAGAACGAAGTCATATAGTATTAACTGAATACATAAAACATTATTTAGACGATTTTGATGATTGGGACAGAATAGTACCGTTCGCAATGTTCTCCTATAACACTTCCGTACATGAAGCAACGAATTTCACCCCATATGAACTGGTATTTGGAAAATAGCGCGCTGTCCTAGTGCATTCCCGTCAGAAGAATCACTACCACTTACAATAACTACCTCCAGGAACTAATTTCACGTTTAACAGAAATGCAAACTATAGCAGGACAGAATTAATTCAGGCAAAAGAAAAAAACTTTATTATGACGAAAAGGTACAACCATTTCAAGGAAAAATAGGGGACATGGCGCGAGTCTTGGTTGAACCCAGAAAGGAAAACTTGGTAATCGATATCATGGACCCTACAAAATTGTTGGAATCTTAGAAAAGAACAACGTAATTTTAGAAACAGAAACGGGTAAACGTCTCATTAAACACGCGGACAAGCTACTACTATATCACCAGAAGCTATCAAATAACTCTACCTAATTAATTGTTGCAACAGGGCAAAATGAAATTGGTAACATTCATTTCTCTCACTCTCACTCTCTGGAGCGAATCGCACTCGGCGGAACAGGAGAACACTATGAAACACAAAACTTGACGCGACACCAGGCATGTACTTCGAGAAATTACACAACCCGTTTGATAGCAGCCGACTGGCGGGTGACATGTCAATAGACACTAATAAGCTGAAGACACAATTTCCTCCGAATATTCAGAATTAGACGGTGCCTACGGGAAATGCCTCACTCTAGAGACGGCAACCGCTTGCGCAGCAACCGTGCGATTATCCCACGTGTATGGAAAAGCAGAACAAGCACTAACCTTACAGGATGAACTAAACGAAACAGTAACAGAATTTCAGACACCGGAATTTACGATGGCCCAAAAACAATAAGGCGACGAAGCGCTCCTTTTGGATTTATTGGCTTGTTTGCAAGTTCACGTGGGCAGCGAGGACAGAAATAAATGAGGCACACTTTGCAACAAACAGAATGTGTTTATTGCACGTCAAATGTTACAATGGTCTAACACAAATACACGTGGAACAATCACAGCGCGTGGTCTAAGTGTACAATGATAACACGTGGACGATGCGTGGTCAATGAATAAATAACGCGTGGTCTATATAAACTCTATATAAACTTTACACAAGTAAAGGCGTGGACACTGCGTGGTCAAAGCTTGTTAAATTAACAACGTGGTCGAACTTGATGCGTATCGTGAGCGTGGGCAAGAGAGACGTGCTTTCACTCGAAGCGTACGATCAAGAAAAGGAAATCGATGATGGCGTCGATCGCACCGGTTACGGCGTAGAGAGGGGACCGCGTGGACAAAGTGGCCCGAGAGGTGCTGCCGCTATCGGTAACGACGCACCAACGAACTATTTTCGCTGCCAACTTCGTCACGCTGCGTGTACGTAGGGAATTTCGCCAACATTTCCCCCCGGCCATCAGCGACTGGTCGATGATGTGATCTGCGTGTCCGAGTTGTCCTGAGAGGGCTGATGTAGAATGGCCAGCTTGGCGATGGGCCGCGTGATCGTCGTGGTGGCCGTCTTGAGCTCGACGACTCTGGTCAATCCGTCCTTGCCTGGTAGGAGTTTGAGAACTCGAGCCATGGGCCATTTTCCTGGGGGCAAGCGTTCATCAGTAATAAGAACAAGAGTGCCTACCTTGATCTCATTTGACGGTGATGCCACTTCGAGACTGCTTGGAGTCGTTGAAGATACTGCGTGGACCAGAGCCTCCAAAATTGTTGGAGACGCTGCTGCAGAAATTGCCACCTTGACAATCGGTTGACTGAGACGTCGAGAGAGTGGGCTCTGGCACTGCGTTGAGCGGCGATCCGATCAGGAAATGTCCTGGTGAGAGGGCTGAGAGGTCGTCTGGATCATCGCTGAGTGGTTCCAACGGTCTTGAATTGAGGATGGCTTCGATCTGCGCGAGCAATGTTATTGATTCCTCGAACGTCAGCAAAGCATCTCCAATCGTCCTCTTCAGATGGAATTTGAGAGACTTAACCACCGCCTCCCATTTTCCACCCATGTGTGGAGCGGCAGGAGGGTTGAAGTGCCACTGTGTACCATCCTTGGCGAGTAGAGCTGCGAGGTCTTGATTTTCGCGTGTGCTGTCGTTGAACTGCTTTTCAATTGTGCGTCTGCTCCTTGGAAGTTGGTACCGCAATCTGAGTAGAGAGAGGCTGCAGTTCCTCTTCTTGCTGCGAATCTGCGATATGCTGCGATGAATGCGTCGGCTGAGTAATCGGTGACAACTTCCAGATGAACAGCTGATGTTGCGAAACAGACGAATACACAAATCCACCCTTTCTGCGTCTTGGCTCCTCTGCCTTTCCAAGTCTTCAGCGTGAGCGGTCCTGCGTAGTCCACCCCTGTGTGGGTGAACGGGCGTGATGGAGTGACCCGACAAAGAGGTAGTTGGCCCATCAGTTGATGGGCACGGATCCCCCTCTGCCGAGCACACTTCACACACCTCAGGATATGCGTTTTCACTGGAGCTCGTCCACCGAGAATCCAGTAGCGTTGTCTGAGAAAAGCGAGGGTGGATTGCGTACCTCCATGCATGGTCTGACGATGTGCGTGGTCGATGAGCAGTGCAGAGAGTCGTGAATCACGAGGCAAAATAACAGGATGTTTGCCATCGTGCGAGAGTTCTGAATGTTGGAGGCGTCCGCCTACCCTGGCGATTCCCTGATGGTCGAGGTAAGCGGTGAGCCTCGTGAATGGATGAGTGGTTGGAAGCGTTGTTCCCTTGGCGAATGCAGCGAGTTCGTCTTTGAAGAATGCGGATGCGTGGCCTGAATCCAGTAGATTCTGGCCTTTCTTTCCAATCAGCTGCTGAGATAGAATGCGTGGGTGAAGCGTCCTTTCGTTTGAACAGCTTGTCCACGAATTTGAGGCAAAGAGCGGTGATTCTGAGTAGTCTGTGAAAAAGAATATTTATAGATCAGTTCCCATGAATATTCTTTTGCTGCGTTTGCCGTGTGGAGTGCGACGACAGCACGAGCTTCTGGGCGCCCAACTCGTCTGCGTCAACACTGGTCTGCTTGGGCCATGAGTTCTGCGGTTGCGTGATCCACGGTGGTCCCGTCCACCAAAGCGTGTGCTGTTGAAGCTGTTCTGTCGTCATGCCTCTGACGCGCAGTCAGCTGGATTCGATGATCCTGGTACATGCCTCCAGTGAAAGTTCTGCGTGATCTCCTGGATCTGGATTACACTGTTGCGAACGTAATCCTTCCATTTGGAGGGGTGCGTTTTGATCCAAGCAGCGTGACTTCTGAATCCGTCCACAAAAATGTTTGAGAGACGGTCATGTTCAAAGTAGCGTGAACATGCCGTATTAGTTTAGAGAGTAGCAGCGCTGCTGTGAGCTCCAACCTCGGGATGGTTAGACGTTTGAGTGGTGTCACTCGCGTTTTCGAGCAACGAGAGAAGCTTGGGTACCCGTGGACGGTGCGTGTACGACGAGATAGACGACGGCTGCCATGCGAGACTGATGCATCAGCGAAGCCATGAAGTTCAACTGTAGACGTGGTCGTGGTGTTGAACCGTCGAGGGATGGAAAGCTTGGCCAAGCTGGTTAAATCTTCCCTGATGCATAACCATCGTTGAGTGATGTGAAGTGGCAGAATGTCGTCCCAACTGAGTTCCTGTAACCAAAGCTCTTGAATAAGAATTTTAGCTCTGATAATTACAGGTGCAACAAAACCGAGTGGATCAAAGAGTTGAGCTACTTCGGAGAGAATGAGGCGTTTTGTAAATTGCGTGCGCTGCGTGCTGATATGGTCGAAAAGTTGAGCGTGTCCTGATGTGGAATCCATTTATTCCGAGATTTTGGTTGCGCAGTCGTCGAATGAAATTGCTGCGTTGGTCTGTTCTGGTGCGAGGTCTTCTAGCAACGATTTGCTTGTGGAATGCCATTTTGCGAGTGGAAATCCACCCGCTTGACACAACTGCGTTAGCTGATTTGCAACGTCCTGTAGATGTTCTGCGGTGTCTGCGCCACCAAAAATGTCATCGACATACCTGCCATTTTTGATGGGTTCCACGGCAAGGGGATATTTCGACCCTTCGTCATCAGCGAGTTGCAAGAGTGTTCGGACAGCCAAGTACGGTGCAGCTTTCGTTCCGTACGTGACCGTGGTCAGCTGGTACTGCGTTTCTTCTGCGTGTCATCAAGCCAGAGTATCTGCTGCAGCTCCAGTCATCTGGATGCACCTTAATTTGTCGGTACATCTTCGTGACGTCAGTTGCAAACAGATGTTTGTATCTTCGTATCCAAATGAGAAGATCTGCGATATTCAGCATCAGATTTGGACCAGTATGTAGAAGATCGTTCAGCGAGTATCCTGATGAAGTTGGACTGGAGCCATTGAAAACCACACGCAATGCGGTGGTGGTGCTGCCCAACTTCAGAACGCCATGATGCGGAAGAAAGTACTGAAACGGACTAGTTATTGAGTCGTTGTTCAGTCTTACCATATGACCAAGTTGCTCATACTCGAGCATGAACTTGGTGTACAGCTGATTGTACTGGGTCCTTGCTGAATCGTCTGAGAGTCCGTTGAAGGCAACTGTGCGCGGTCTGATAAGAATTGCCAAGTGCTCGAGGATGAATTTTGGCGGCAATCGCACAATGTATCTTCCAGCGGAGTCTCTTGAATGCGTGGTCTTGAAATGATCTTCGCACTCTTGCTCGTCTGGCGTGAGCAAGGGTGCCGTGTGTCTGCGGTGGCTCTTCCTGCGTCCAGAAGCGGCTGAGTAACTCACTCAATTGGCGATCAGTATTATTGACTGTCACTTGATGAGAAGTCCTGCGAATTGTCTGAGTGCCCTCGAGGGGCCCGATTATGAGCCAACCGAAAATCGAGAGTTGAGCGATCAACGGTGATGACGTGTTCCGAATAATATTTGGCTTGATGACTTGCCCGTATGCGTCCGCTCCGAGAATGATGTCCACCGGTCTTGAGACGAGAAATTGAGGATCTGCGAGGTTCAATTTCTCCAAGTGCGATGGCTGCGTTGGCTGAGATGGTGGTTCTGATGGCAAGCAAGTGGTCACCTTTGTAAGTACGTGTGCTTGAAGGTGACTGCGAGTGGTCTGTAATTAGAATGGAGTGTAATATTGACCACTCCATTGTCTGCGAGGTCCTTGCTCCACCAACTCCGTGGACATCCAATGAGGAGCGTTTCCGTCTGAGTCTAAGCTGATTAACTAAAGACTCTGTAATAAGAGAAACTTCAGAGCCTGAATCGACCAGAATTCTTACTTGCTGCGTTGCGAGGTCGGTGTGCACTCTTGCGAGTGCTGTTGCTAGAAGTGTGGTCCGTGGTCTGCGTGGTCTGAATGCGTGGGCTGCGTGGTCCTTTAATGCGTGGGCTGCGTGGTCCTTTAATGCGTGGGCTGAGCAGCCTGCGTGGGCGTCGACGACTGCACCAACATCTCAATGTTGTGCTGATTGTGTTTGCGTGGTCTGTGATGCCTTCGCCGTGGGCTGCGAAGACGTGGAGGCGGTCGCGGGCTGCGAGGTCTGCGGGAATGGCACCAACACCCTGATGAGGTTGCCACCATGTAACGCCGTGTGGTGCTGCTCATTGCAGAGCTTGCACCGTTGTGCAGTACGGCAGCTTCTCAGATTATGGTGGCCCAAACAGTTCACGCACAACTGTGAGCCTTCACCACACTTATCCGCTCATCTACGGTTTTGTCCCTGACTGCAGGGCACGATGTCAAGAAGTGATCCTTGGCGCAGAGCGCACAAGGATAGAGCGCTGAGGTGCGTGGGCGTGCAGAGGACGTGGTCGTCGTTGTCGTGGACTGCGCTGCGGCGGCTGCGTGGACGGAAGCTCGCTGTTGCACCAGCCGGATGTCGCGACTGGCGGGGCGTCCTGACGTGGTCTGCGTGTTCTGAGGCGTCTTTTTCGTTCGGCCACCCGCTCCAGCTGTTCCAATGTTCGGGCTCGTCCCAGCAAGAATGTCGTGAGCTGCGACATCGTTGGGTAGTCTGTTTGGGTGCTCAGCGAGGACTCCCAGCGTTCTCGAGTGTCTGAATCCAGCAATCGCACCAAATGACTCAGCCAAAAACAATAATGCTGGTCGTTGAGCCCAAACGTGGTCAGGCGCCTCCTGTTTCGCCGATGATGTTCGTCATTTTATCAGCAAACTGGCCCTTCGCTGCTTCATCGTTTCAAATCAGAAATCCGGTCCATGTAGGACTGGACATTGAGCCGCTTATTCTCAAACCGCTCGTCGAGGAGCTTCCATGCCTTTTGGAAGGCCTCGTTCGTAGCGGGTAGATGAGCGATGACGTGGGCTGCGTTGCCTGAAACTGCTCCTTTGAGTAGTGGAGCTTGTCCACTTCTGCGAGGTCGTCGCGTTCCATTATCACCGATGTGAAGGCAGATTTAAAGCCTGCCATCTGTTGTACTCCCCTTCGAATTTGGGGAGTGCAATTTCAGGCAAGCGTGATCTTTTGGCTGCGAGTGGCTGCGTGGACTCGTGGTCCTGCGTGGTCGTGCTGGGTGCAAGTCGATGCTCCAGCTGAGCAATCAGCTTTCGGGCCGTCATACGACCTTCTCCTCCTGCGAGGCCAC
>NW_025791109.1:0-114051 GCF_907164935.1 Osmia bicornis bicornis
GCAGCTCATTGCATAACTCGCGACGTTTATGTGGACGACGTAATATCTGGCGCTGATACTAAGGAGGAAGCCAGCCTTCTTCAGCGACAGTTAATATTGTTGATGAGGGCGGGCGGCTTCAATTTACGAAAATGGACGTCAAACGAATCCCGAACTCTTAAAGAATCTTCCTGTAGAATACTTAGCGTCTTCTTCTAATCGTTCGTGCAATTTCGATGAAGTTTCTTCTCTACTAGGGTTGAAATGGGACTCCACGCAGGACTGTTTCCTATTTTCAATCCGATCCCGCTCTCAAGAGGGAATGGTCACTCGAAGGTCCGTGTTAAGAGAAATCGCTGGTCTGTTCGACCCTTGGACTCTTAGCTCCCGTAATTACTTTAGCAAAAATATTTATGCAATCCTTATGGCTTCTTAACATAGATTGGGATGACCCTCTGCCCGAACAAAAGGCTTATTTCTGGCGTCAATATTATTCGGGACTCAGTCTGCTTCCTCGCTAAGAATTCCTCGCTGGATTACGGTGAAACGCGACGACAATTCGTACGAATTACACGGTTTCGCCGACTCTTCGGAGAGAGCTTACGCTGCCGTTATATACTTAAGAACAGGTTCGAAACATGCAAAAACTAAGCTTGTGTTAATCTGGTCGTAGCAAAACACGCGTCGCTCCTCTTCGACAAGTTTCTCTACCACGCTTAGAATTATGCGCCGCTACGCTACTGGTTCGCTTAATGAAATGCGTAAAGGATATTCTCGACTTACCTAATTGTAAACTGCATCTCTGGTCTGACTCCTCCATAGTTCTATGTTGGTTGCAGCAGCACCCCTCGAAATGGAAAACCTTTGTTGCAAATCGGGTTTCAGAAATCCAAACTTCTCTGCCCGAAGCTACATGGCGACATATTCGGTCGTCCGAAAACCCCGCTGACGTCGCTTCTCGGGGTACACCTGGAGAAAAAATAAAATTACATAAATTGTGGTGGGAAGGACCCTCTTTTCTTTCTTTGCCAGAACCTAATCTAGATAGCTATCTTCTATCGAATATGACTACTGAACAGGAAGTAGGCGCAACAAAACTTAGTAACGTAATCTATTCTGGTATCTCGTTTCTGGAAGAGTTCGCGAGTAGGTATTCTTCAATGACAAAGCTTTGCCGGGTCACTGCATGGTGCTTACGATTTATTACACGGCATCGCGATTCAAAAAACGAACAGAGAAACGGGCAAATTCTAAGTGCTCTCGAACTAAAAATTGCTCGACTTACCTTAATTAGATGCCTTCAAGAAATAGATTTCGAAAAGGAAAGATCTCTTCTATCGCAATCTGCTATTATCTCTCGTGGTCCCTTGGCTCGGTTGAACCCTTTTCTGGATCCCTACGGGCTTCTTCGAGTAGGAGGTCGACTAAAAAACGCACTTCTGGATTTTCACGAGAAGCATCCTATCATTCTTCCTAAAAAAGGACATCTCGTTAATCTATTAGTTCGAGAAGCACATTATAATACTCTTCATGGCGGAGTACAACTTACCTTGGGAACGCTTCGCCAAAACTACTGGATTCTGTGCGGACGACGCGCAGTTCGGAATCACATTCACACTTGTATCAAATGCTGGCGATGGCGAGCTAAGACGGCTCAACAGCAAATGGCCGACCTCCCCTCTTCGCGAGTCCGGCCTTCAAGACCCTTCTCGAATTCTGGCGTAGATTACGCAGTGCCGTTTCATACAAAAATCGCCCCCGGAAGAGGTTATAAAACTCGGAAACCCTACGTGGCTGTTTTCATCTGTCTATCCACACGCGCCGTGCACTTGGAACTAGTATCCGATTACACTACGGATACCTTTCTTGCAGCGTAACGCCGCTTTTCTTCTCGTCGCGGCAAATGTTCAACGATTATCAGCGACCAAGGCACTAATTTTATCGGCGCCGACCGCGAACTACGAAGATTATTCAAGGCAGCAAACTTCGAGCAGGAGAGATTAACCTGCGTGCTGGCGCAACAGGGGACGACATGGCGTTTTAACCCTCCTGCCGCTCCCCACTTCGGAGGAATCTGGGAGGCTGCCGTTAAATCTATGAAATTTCACCTCAGGAGAGTCATCGGAGATATAGCACTTACTTTCGAAGAAATGAGCACTGTCCTCGCACAAATTGAGGCGTGCCTCAATTCTCGCCCTCTTGCCCCGTTGGGGGACGATTCTGACTCCTTCGAAATACTAACCCCTGGTCACTTTTTAATAGGAGCCGCTCTCACTGCCGTACCGGAACCGTCTCTAGTAGAGGAACAGATCTCTAGGCTGACCTGCTGGCAACTTTTACAACGGCTCAGAGATCACTTCTGGAAGCGCTGGGCAACCGAATATCTGCAGCACTTGCAATCTCGAACGAAGTGGACACAACCTCAACCGAACGCGAAATCTGGCGACCTTTGTCTGGTGGTCGCGGAAAAGATCCCTCCTTGCAGCTGGATCGTCGAAGCATACCCGGGAGACGATAACCTCGTACGCGTTGTCAAAGTCCGCACGCCGACCACTACTTTAATGCGACCAATAACGAAAATCTGCTTGTTCCCTGAGAATTAGCCAACTTCACGATTATTCGTACTATCGACGAAGGCGGGCGGAAATGTTGGGGATCTTAATTACCGACGTATCGGTAACACTTACTTGAAATTACATTAATGTCACTAATGAGGCGCTCGCTCTCGTCGCTCTCCCCACTCTACCAAACTTTCGAGCTCACTTGTGCGACCACTGATTCTCACGAGAATTACTAGAAATTCAGACGACGAAGAGAACGGTTAAGTGAAAGAACGACAAGAGCGAGCTAATAAAATCAAACTGGTTTATTATAAATCTACAAGATCTAACACTTTACAAATCTAACAAACCTTCAATTGTTAACTAAACAAAACTAGAAACTAAAGCTATAATTAATCAATTAAAACCTAAAGCATTCTTCCGGACAGATCGCGGAGATTATCTTGGAGCGGTGAATTGGTTAGAGCCGCACGGGGCACAGAAAACAACACGTGGTCAAGTTTGCACTTTAATTACGGCAACCAGTTTGTTGGTCCACTGCACTCCATGTCACAATTAAACAAAAAAAACGCCGGATTACGCCGATAATCGGTTAGCGGATGCTGACGGATAATTTCGAAACAATAGTTCTTAGTGTTTTGTAACAGGTGTAGGATGAACGTATTTACTTTGGTAGGTCTGGATTACGAATGCCGAGTACACGTAGCGTTCGCGAGGACACAAGAAATTCGGTTATTACCGCGGCGGAGGAGGGGGACGGGCGAGAACTTCGGGACACGGCGAAAGTGTTTGAAATTCGGCTACGCGCGAGACGGTACGAGTAAACACTACATAAAGGAGCGAAATGGTTTGACAATCACCGATTGCCGTTGCCCGAACAGCTATAACTAATTAAAAACTGGAGTTTATTCTACCTAAAACCTCACTCACCATCCGATTATTCATTTTAATTTTCGAACTTTAAACACATATCTAACGCAGTTATAGTAATAATGATATTGTTATTAAATGTACATTGATGTATATTAGGGAATCGGTATATTACATTATATCTAATGAAGATATAGTAATAATGATATTGTTATTTAATGTATATTACATATCGAATGCAGATATAGTAATAATGATATTTTTATTCAATGTACATTGATCTATATTAGGGAATCAGTATATTACAGTATATCTAATGAAGATATAGTGATAATGATATTGTTATTAAATGTATATTACATATCTAATGCTGAAAATGTCTCGGAAACGGTGCGAGCTATGGCAAAATGTTAAAAGACCTTTTTTGTAGGAAATTCAATTTCCGACTATTTACGTTCTATGACATTTTTTGATCAGATGCGTAGTTTTCGGGATATATCGAGATATTTAAAAGTTCCGAAGCCGTACCAACATTATAAGATAGAAGAAACACTGTGGCCCCTTTCTTGGAGGTAGCTCTGCACTATTCTAAGCTGTATTCACTATTACCAACTGTAAATGCCACTTCCAGCGCAGCTGTGCAGATGAAGAACAAGAAGAGGAAGAAGTATCTCGGAATATGCGCGTGACGCCCCTTTCCTTGAGGTAAATCTGCGAATATCTCGGAAACGGTGCGAGCTATGGCAAAATGTTAACGGACCTTTTTTGTAGGACATTAGATTTCCTACTATTTATGCTCTATGACATTTTTTGATCAGATGCGTAGTTTTCGAGATATATCGAGATATTTAAAAGTTCCGAATCCGCACCAATATTATAAGGATGAAGAAACACTGTGGCCCTTTTCTTTGAGGTAACTCTGCACTATTCTAAGCTGTATTCACTATTCCGAGCTGTAAATGCCACTTCCATCGCAGCTGTGCAGAAGAAGAACAAGAAGAAGAAGAAATATCTCGGAATATGTGCGTGACGCCCCTTTCTGAGAATCTGCAATATCCTGGAAAAGTGCGGGCTATCGCACAATTTGAGAGATTTTTTTCTTCTTGTTCATTCTTCTACACATTGCAATGTAGTGCGAGATACAGCTCGGAATTAGTGAAACCGCAGAATATCAGGATGAAGAAACACTGTGGCCTCATTGAGTACTCTGTACGGATTTAACAATATTCACATATCCGAACTGTAAATGCCAATTAGCTAGCTGTGCAGACGACAAAAACGGTATCTTAACATTTTGCCATAGCTCGTACCGTTTCCGAGATATTTGCAGATTTACCTCAAGGAAAGGGGCGTCACGCACATATTCGGAGGCATTTCTTCTTCTTTTTGTTCTTCTTCTGCACAGCTGCGCCGGAAGTGGCATCTACAGCTGGGAATAGTGAATACAGCTTAGAATAGTGCAGAGTTGCCTCACAGAAAGGGGCCACAGTGTTTCTTCTTCCTTATAATGTTGGTGCGGCTTCGGAACTTTTAAATATCTCGATAGATCTCGAAAACTACGCATCTGATCTAAAAATGTCATAGAACAAAAGTAGTTGTTCTATGCGGATTCTAAATCACTGGCGTCAGAATTTTTTGTAATTTGACACCACACCGTCAGCAGAAATATGATACCCCCCACCCCGACAATATCCACCCCTCCCTATGACCTTGAACTGAAATTTGACACCACCGTCAGCAGAAATATGATACCCCCCGACAACCCCCACCCCTTCCCCAACCCCCGGATACCCCAACCCCACCCCCATGACCTTGAACTGAAATTTGACACCACCGTCAGCAGAAATATGATACGTCCTGACCTTGAACTGAAATTTGACACCCCAACCCCATGACAACCCCCCACCCCATAACCTTGAACTGAAATTTGACACCGTCAGCAGAAATATAACACCCTACCCCCACCCTCCATGACCTTGAACTATTTGTTCTTATCGAAAGGTCAGCTTTTCTACGTCTTGAAAATGATTTTTTCTACGTCTTGGAAATGAGTTTTTTGTTGACGCAGCAAATCTGACACTGCAATTCGTGACTATAGAAGGTAGGGGGTTTGCTAAAGTTTCAAGCATACGCAAAACCAAATTGACCATCACCGCAAGCGCATCGTTCGCGAGATTGTATTGTGAAAAGTGAAATATGTATTCTCAAAGTTTCAAAGAGTTTTTTTGCCAAAGGAAGCGCCCCGCAAGTTCTACTCAAGAAGAAGAGGCACGCAAAAAAAATGACAAAACATCAGGACGACGTGAAGTAAGTGTTCGAAACACATTTCATTTAACGCTGCTGGTATTTATTTGTTCCAATAACATATTTAAACGGTATTTATTTGTTCTAGAATCGCACCACAATTATCATGTCGAATTTTGGGTCGAAAATATCCATTGACGGATTCCTGTACAAAGCATTTGGAAATCGGCATAAATATACTTGGCGACAATTTCTACTCGCAACTCATATTATCAGACAGCCGAAACAACCGCCTGGAGCTGAGCATAGTCACGTGGTCGCTGATTGTAGCCGAAGCGGACAACGTATGCAGCTTCTTTGACGATTCAAAAGATACACGCGACAATATTAATTTTAATGATATAAGTGTTCAATTTGGAGTGCTATATGGCGTAAAAGTAATTAAATTGATTAGCAATGATATATGTATGTGCATGATGAAAAAAACATTTGAGAAAATGGTAATTTTAAATGATTGTATAATTGAAATGCATAATGCATTATATGATAAACTGTATTCGGTGGAACAAAAATTTAAAAAGTTTGTTGCATTAGTTCGGGGATACGGAGATGTAAAAGTGCTTGCAGAGGTTGTGCAGCATATCAAAGAAACTGATATTTACGATCCAAATTCAATTATCGATTGCGAATTAGTAGCTTTAGGTATTCAGGCAATAATAACAGCTGCATCAGCAACATATTAACAGAGAAAAAAGGATTATGTTACAAATTATGTTAGAAATTATACTTTAATAAATCATAATGTATTGCATCATTTGCAACTTCTCTCTCTACCTATATAAACCCAAACATCCCAGGAAAAATTTCACTTCCTATACGATAGTCGTATGATGTGCATATGCACATTTGATCTTCGAATTAGCACAAAAAGAATTCGCACCAGATTGGAAAATACTTTTGTCTGCGCGCGTTGTTGGAATATTGCTAGCCAAAGAGTTAGCCAAAGAAGAAAGTAATGGCACCGCGGAAAAGTAACAAGAAGAAGAAGACGAAGTCGCGCAAACTTCCAGTTGCAAAACGTGGGGGATTTCTTCCAGCACTTGTAGCTATTTTTGCAGGCCTTTCAGCTTTGGGCACGGTGGCTGGCGGTGCAGCAGGTATCGCCAAGGCAGTCAACGATGCATCTGCAGCACGGAAAACATTAGAGGAAGTGAAACGGCACAATCGTGTTATGGAAGGACATGGACTTTACCTTGCACCATATAAACGGGGAAAAGGAATTAAAGAAAAAAAAAAGAAGCGCTTCGGCAAATTGTAACGCTTCCAAAGGGCGCAATGACAAATGTACAGTTATATAACTTTGCACGAAAGTTGAACTTTCCATATTTTCGAGGTGTTTTCATGCGTACAAATTTACCCTCTAAATCGTTCTTAAACGAATGCGGTATCGTGAATTTAGATAAATCGGAAGGTCCTGGTACACACTGGGTAGCTTACGTAAAGCGAGGTAATTGTGTTAAATATTTCGATTCTTTTGGAAATCTGAGACAACCGACAGAGTTAATAAACTACTTCGGAAAGCATGTAACGATTTTATACAATCACACGCAGCATCAAAAATTCAATACGAGTGTATGTGGACAACTCTGCTTGCATTTTTTAGCTGGAAATGTATAAAATAGTTTCGATGCACATAGTCTTCACAGTTGCAAAGATGTCGTTGACGTTTACGTTAAGCGGAAAAAATTCTGTGCTTAGCACTGATTACTTTCCACCTATAGACTTGAAGGATGATAATTACGAACTCGGACTCGTTGATTTTCAAGCTTTCAACACAATACCGAACGTTGACTTTATAAACAATAAATTTTACTTTGATCCCAATGGTGAGATCACGATACCGGATGGTTCGTATGAACTCGAAGCGCTAAATAAATACTTGCAAAAGAAAATAATGGACAAGACAAAAATCATTTTATTTCGTACAAATAACAGCACTTTGAAAAGTGAAATATATAGTGATTATACAATCGATTTTACCAAACCAAATAATATAGGATCGCTTCTCGGGTTTTCTACATATCGCATATTACCGCCGGGGCAATGGCACGAGTCGGATATACCCGTAAATATTATGAAAGTAAATGTGCTGAGGATCGAATGTAATATTACGACTGGCGCGTATAGCAACGGTCAATGTGTTCATACCATTCATGAGTTTTCACCGCGCGTGCCACCAGGACATAAAATTTCGGAAAGTCCTACGAACGTCATTTATCTTCCAGTTATCGTGAGAGCCATTGATCACCTTAGTATACGCATTACCGATCAAAACGATAATCTGATAAATTTCCGTGGAGAAGAAGTGACAGTGAGGCTTCATATTAGGCGGTGGTAAAAAAATAACATGATATAAACATAATAATCAGATGGCCTGTTGAACGGCACGAACGGCCTCGAACGGCCAGCGAACGCTTCGAACGGCTCGAACGGCCCGCGAACGGCTCGTTGCACGGCTCAAACGGCCTTGCCGTTCAACGGCTCGAACGGTCCGCGAACGGCTCGAACGGCCCGCTGAACGGCTCGAACGGCTCGGTGAACAGCTCGAACGGCTTTCCGTTGAACGGCTCGAACGGCTCGAACGGCTCGAACGGCTTGAACGGCCTTTCCGGTGAACGGCTCGAAACGGCTCGCTGAACAGCTCGAACGGCATGCTGAACATTTTACAGGCAGCTGCAGTAAGGATAATGATGTAAAAACGATAACAATTATACAATCATTCAGTAGAAGGAATATATCCAAATCGGACACATCGCAAGAGCACATAGTCGAACGCTCCGACGACGCGACCGTTTAATATACGTTAAATATCCGTTCATTTAATCGCCTTTCAAGAGAACAAGCAACACTTATGCCAAACATTACTAGAAATAATGCTGTTGTACACAGATGCTAAAACTCAACCGATCAACAATCCGCCGAATGCATTATTGAGCACCCCGTTGAACGAGTTGCTAAAAGGATCGTTAGAAAATGGATGGAACCAGAACTTCAATCACAAACGCACAAATTGTACTTGCAGCAGCAGCAATTACCACGGTTGCAGGAATAATAATCATGTATTAAACGGTGATGACTCTTTACAATCATTTAGTAAGGACAATATCTCCACACTGAACACATCGCAAGATTTGAGCGACAAAAACACGCAATTTCTGCAATCGTTGGGTTTTGTGATTAAGAAACGAAAATGATGGACCCATTGAACATTGCCAGTTTACCGATTTCTGACGATCGAATTACAAAGCTCGAATTACATAGTTACAGCCCATACGCCAACACAACGTTCGGAAACAATGATGAAATACGAATTCCCATCCAACAACAAGATTTGTACACGTTTCCTAGTGAGAGTTACCTTTACGTCGAAGGAAAACTCATTCTCAACGATGAGAATGTTGCAGGAACTTCAGTTGGACTAGAAATGAATTGCGCAGCATTTATGTTTGATGAAATTCGATATGAATTAAACGGCGTGGAGATCGATCGTTGTAAAAACGTTGGAATAACAACTATGATAAAAAATGGAGTATCGTTGACAACGACAAAATCAAAAATGCTTGAAAACGCTGGTTGGATAGACATACCCAATGCAGGAGGCTACTTTGACTTTTGTGTTCCTCTAAATATGCTGCTCGGTTTCTGCGAAGATTACAAACGAATAGTGATTAATGCGCATCATGAATTGATTCTGATTCGATCGCGAGACGACAAAAATGCTGTTTATGGAACAGATGGTGCAAAATACACGCTGCAACTATACAAAGTACAGTGGAGGATGCCACATGTCACGCTCGAAGAAAGACACAAACTTTCATTGTTGCGTATCCTTGAAAACGGTCAAACGATAATTATGAGTTACCGTTCCTGGGACTTATACGAGTATCCAATGTTACAAGCAACCACTAAACATACATGGAGCATCAAAGCAGCTAGAAATTAGAAAAACCGCGATATGTAATATTTGCATTACAAACGGATAAAAAAAATAAGCTCAATAGACATATCACCAAATTGGATGACTGCAAACTCACCAATTTTCGATTGTATTTAAATTCGGAATCATATCCGTATGACAATTTGAATCTTGACTTTAATAAAAATAGATACTCTGTCCTTTACGACATGTATGCAAAATTCAGAAAGTCATATTACGGAGCAATGTGCAGTAATGGTGATGACGGAGCTCTATACGATAAGATACTCTTTTTCGGCTACGGCCCATTCGTTGTCATTGATTGCGCGCATCAGAACGAATCGATAAAAAGCGCTACAATCGATGTAAGAATCGATTTTGAGTGTAGTGAAAACGTTCCTGAAAATACTAGCGCTTACTGTTTGATCATTCACGATCGTATCGTGCAGTACAATCCACTGACCAATGTAGTGCGCAAACTCTCTTAAGTGAAAGAGGGTTTATATGATCATTCCGCAGTAAAAGCGGTCATTTTTCGCCACAAATTCAACTAATCAAAATGAATGTACCAACATTCATGGACGTTCAAGGCTTCAAAAGCGATACGAACGAGTTTTTCGTAAAGGAACTTGCTATCTTCCAGAATGGGAATCGTGTACAATGTTTCATCTTTGCGCCACCATTTGCTAAGAAAAAATTGTCGAAAGCAGAATTAAGACAAATAAAATGGTTGACGCAAAATCATCACGGTTTTGAGTGGGACGATGGTACCGTGCAGTATTCATGCCTTCAAGAGTGTGCCACTTCGTGTTTGAAAGATAGTATTCATGGATCCGTATACGTCAAGGGCATTGAGAAAGAAAAATGGCTGAAGAAACTTTATCCTTCAGTCAGTCCAATCAATATAGAGGTTTTGAACAAAGATGACGATCTACCGAATTTGCCAACCACGAGCCGGCATATTCAGGATGGATGGATGGATAAACATATGGCATGCATCGCGCACAATGGGGCATGTGCTATGAGAAACGTATCGATATTAAAAGAATGGTGGTTAAAAAAAAGGAAGGAGGAAGATGAAGAGCTGTGCATGGAACATTATAACCGGCCGGGGGATGACACGCACATAGATGGACCTCCACCGAAAAAGAAAAATTGTTACATTTGTCTTAAAACACGAAACATTTAATATCATTTATTAATTTTGTTCATTACTGTAAAATAATAAAATCTATTTAGTAAAAATATACTTTATGCGTCTAATGTTGTTTTACCTAGAACGATTGTATGTGTAACGTTTGTGTTTCATATTCCAATGTAGGAGATACAAAGGAATGATCTTCTATTTCAAAGACATGAGGGATGTAACGACCCAGAGTGAGTTCGTCACTGCACCGACTTGTAGGGAGAGAGGTTCCCTTAGAAGGCGACTCGTATTCTGTGTTTTAGGGATTACGGGTTCGTGTGGTGTGCGGTTAAGGAGTGAAATCCAAACACTAATGTGCTAGAAACCGAATGAAAATATGTTTATTCAAAAATATAAGGTAAGTGAATTGAAATATAATATAAAAGAAAATCGCTGGTATAACAAATAGTGCGGCTAGAAATAGGAATACAGTAAGAAATTATAAGTTGTTCGCCCTAAATTGGGAATACAATAAGAAATATGTAATTAGTAATAAATATATGTAAGTAGAAATTAATAATAAGTAATTAATTGTAATAATCGATAGCGCTAACGCGAATGCGGCGTGGTCTTCCTGTACAGTCAATACTCTGTTTGGTTTTCAACAATGATTATGGAAACTAAATTCCAGAGGTTTGTGCTAGACTACTAGAATCCAGTTAACCTTTCCTATAGGTCGCAATCTGTTTCTGGTTGTACCAGAGCTGTGTTAATCGCAGGCCGTTCAAGGAGCTCCGCTCCTCGCTAGCTCTTTACACTTAAATGTAGGCTTAGCGTAACACCTGTGTAACACGTTGCGAACCGTGGATAGGAGGTCCACTGATCTGCGGTACTGCACGCCACCAGTGGAAGAGTAGGAAATAACTGTAGCTCGCGCTCTATCGCTGCCTAAACAGTTCAGCGCAAGCTTTTCTCTACTGTTCAGAGTATTGTCTGCTTCAGAGAGAGGCCTGAGAAGATCTGCTTCGAAACTGTGCGGAACGCCTCTATTTATACTCAGATCTTGCTGAGTCGGCACTTTTTTTCCGCATAGAGTTCTTGGGGTAGCTGGGTTTTTCCCATCACGTGGTAGTCCAGCATCCCCACTCTAGAATTCTACCCCACCGTATGCTTACTGGGGTTGCGCTGGCGCGTGCGCGGTCAGACGTCGATAATTTATCGATAACTGTTTTACCGTCTGACTTATCGACCAAACTTTTACCGACGAATTTAATAGACTTGGTTATCGACGAAAATGAAAATGTTTATTACAAAAATTTATACATTAAATATTAACAATAAAAATAAAATACTCTGTATGAAATATATAAAAATTAATTACAATAAAGAAAATAAAATGAAAAAGATATTGTTTTTCGATTATCGGGTCGTTACAACTTCCCCCGCGCGCTTGTCTGTTGTCCTCAAGAGACTAATATTTTTCCTTCTGATATTACATAGAGCGCAGCAGCATTTCTCCTCGCTGTTTCTTGGAGAGGCTGACAAAATACCAAAATAACGCATAATTTTTCCGTGATCATGTCTTGGGTCTTCTTTTTTTGAATTTGTATAAGTTTTCCAGTTAAATTCTGGAACGTCTATTGAAATTAACCTCCACTGTGGTGGTGATGGTGGTGGTGGTGGTGGTGGTGGTGGTGTTTCCTCTTGCACTGTTATCTTTAAAATTTTGTATAAAACAGATAGTTAGTGAATGAAATAAATCGTTGATGATATAATTCTACCTCTCTGAATTGTTTTAAGGCTCTTCTTAGCCTTTTTAATCTTTCTCTTCGACCAGCGCGTCTCACCATTTTCGCTCTCTATGAATTGAATTTAGCAGCGCGTGCGTAGCGTCGCTTTCAATATCTTTCTCTCTCGCTCTTTGTTTCTGTCTCTCTCTATCTTTTCTTTTACCAATATGGCTGTAGGAATATGTTTGTAGGAATTTGGAATGAAGTATTCTTGTTAATTTTAAGAGAAGGATTTATTAATGAAAAAGGAAAAGAAAATAAATATTAGGTAAAATTTATGACGGATACAATATAATAATTACAAGGAAAAGGAAATGAATATAATTATGGATGATTTTCTAAGGTATTTAAATAAAACGTTTCTTGGTCTGCTGCTGGTATCAGATACCCTTCCCTGTAAACCTCCAATGTCTCTTGGTCCATGGTACTCATTGTTTGTAGGCAAATTTCACAAGCCAGGGCTGATTGTATTTGCGCAAATTGGAACCCGCATCTGATGCATTCTGTCTGCTGTAGTGCTTCGTCCCTCAATATAAAATGATGGGTGCCAACATGTACCCAATTTTTTTTTACTTACAGGACTTACTTCAATTGCACAAATGGCGCATATTCGTCCTATTTTAGGATCGATAGTGTATTCAAAAGCAACTGTCTGATCCTTGACACATAAAGCGTCTACTATGTCTGTAGTTTGCTGTACCATTTTTTTTCTGTAAATTGAAGCTATTTTGTTACTATAAGATATTAAAAATTGTTAATTTCATTGTCTATGCTTACTTCGTTTTATTAATTTTCTTTCTTCTTCTTTCTTCTTTTCTTTTTAAAATTTATTACGTAGCGTCTTCCGTTTCTGTACTTTGCTTCTTTACTTTTTTTTTTAGCAATATGGCGGTATGTTCAAAATTTTGCATGTGCGCATGCGCATCTTCCGAAAATGATATAGATTGACATATTGATTTTCATTTTTGATCTAAACTGTAGATTGGTCGATAGGCCCTCTTTAGTCGGTCTTTGTGAACTATCCTAGTTTTTCTAAGACCTATTTGTAATTCTATGTTATTTTTTTTCTATGTTTCTTAATACTTTGTATGGTCCGGTATATTCTTTTTGTAGTTTACTTCTTCTTGGTGGATTTAGTAACATAACTTCTTCTCCCGTTTCATAATTAATTGGACGTATCTTTTTATCATAGTAGTATTTTTGTCTATACTTTGATTGTTCTAGATTTAATTTTGCTGTTTGTCTAATTTTGTGTAAGTTTTGCAATAATTTGTCTACATAATCTAGATATGTGTCTAATGTGTCAGTTGGTGTAAATTTTGATGGTAGTCTTGCTTTTCTTCCATATACCAGTTCATGAGGTGTGAATTTTGTTCCCTCATGAACGCTTGTGTTATAAGAAAACATTGCTTGTTGTAGCCATTCGTCCCAGTGTTCTTGTTTAGAGATGTAGTGTTTCAAGTATTCAATTAGAACGTGATGGCTTCTTTCCAGGGACCCGTTTGATTGAGGATGGAAGGATGATGTACGGTACGTCTGGATGTGGAAGATTTTGGCTAGCTTTTTGATAAGTGAGGATGTGAAGCATGTTCCCTGATCGGTGAGGATAGCTTTAGGACTGCCGAATTGGCATATAAATGAATTAGTAAATGCTCTTGCGACGTCCTCTGATGTAGCCGACATAAGTGGAACTGCGACGGAGTACTTGGTCAAGTTGTC
The DNA here is from genome assembly GCF_907164935.1 of Osmia bicornis bicornis. Lineage (NCBI taxonomy): Eukaryota > Metazoa > Arthropoda > Insecta > Hymenoptera > Megachilidae > Osmia > Osmia bicornis. The sequence continues at coordinate 14,266 of NW_025791109.1, forward strand.
CTGTATGGTGAGGATGTAACTGTATCCTTTTTGCGTCATAGGTAAGGGTCCAAGAATGTCTAGGGACACCTTATCGAATGCGTCTGAAGGAGTGTCTGTAATAACCATAGGCTCCTTATTTTTCATCCTTACAAGTTTAGTTCTTTGGCAGCTAATGCATGACCTAATATAATCGGTAATTTCTCTTTTCATGTTTCTCCAATAATACTTGTTCCTGATCCTGAGGTAAGTTTTTCTGATTCCTTTGTGTCCTGCAACTGTGCTTTCATGATTTTCTTTAATTATATTTCTTCTTTCATCCTTAGGTGGAGTTTGGATTGTTCCTTTGCAGATGATGATATTGATGTTTGAGTCTGCAAAGATTACTTGAAGAATTGCTTTTAACCCTTGCTTATCTGGCATGCTGCATTCCTGGATTCCTTTTTGAATTAGTATGTGACGAAGAGTTTTAATTTTTTGTGGTAATGTTTCTTTATAATCTACTAATACTCCAAAAATTAATTTATTTTTAATTTTATACTCTGTAATGTTGTTTTGTGGTTTAGGAATTTTAATTTTTTCGTTTTCTATGAACTGTCTTGACTGTGTATCATCTGGTTGTCCTTCTTTATTGAAAAATATTATTACTGCGCCTTTTTTCATCCATAGCTGGTCTTCAGTTTCTTCAATTTTGAATGTGACTGGTCTATTGCTAATTATTTTTGGTTTAATTTGTTTCATTGTAGATGATTGAGTCTTCTGTTTCTTAATCTTGATAGGTTTGATAGGAGCTGATAATGTGTCACTTGAGGTTTCTTTTTCTATCTTTCTTTTTACTATAGGAGATTTTTCTCTTGTTCCAGAGGAAGAATCAATTCTGGGTGGTTCTCTGAAGATGTGTTTGGGTATGATTGCCTCTTCATTGTATTCTTCTATTTCATCTCCAATTACTATTTGTTCTTTTTCCACAGGTCGTTTTTGCGGAATAATGTATTTTTTTCTTGTGGTAATTGATGTACTTCAACAGTGACTTGCTGTTCATTAGGTTTTCTCCTCTTCCTGATCTCCTCAGAGGAGTATATCTTTGGGTTTGGATTCGTTCTCTTTCTTGATCTTGGTGGCTCTTCAGATGCATCAGTTTCGTAATATTGAGACTCGTCTGAACTTGTATAGTCTTCCTTTATTCTTTTTCTTGTTGTTCTTTCTCTTTGAGATGGGCTTCTCTCTCGTATTTTATCTATTCGGTGTCTTTTTCTTATTTCGACATCTGTGGAGTCATCACGTGATCGCGTTAAATGTTTATGGCTGATTTTCCTCTTCTTAATTTCTCGTGAACTGGATGAGGTTGTTGGCCTTGGTCTTCTCGGGTATTGATGCCATTCTTTCTTTTTTTTATGATTTTCAGACTCAGTTGTAGTTGTTGGTCTCGGTCTAGTTGGATACTGATGTGCTTCTTTTTTCTTTTTAACTTCCCTAGATTCTGATGTTGTTGTTTGCCTAGGGCGAGTGGGATATTGGTGCCACTTCTTTTTCTTCTTATGCTCTTTTGATTCAGACGTGGTAGATTGTCTTGGGCGAGTGGGATACTGATGCCACTCCTTTTTCTTTTTATGTTTGCCCGATTCCGAAGTGGTCGTCGTTTGTCTGGGGCGAGTGGGATATTGGTGCCACTCTTTCCTTTTCTTACGCTTCTTCTTTGACCCAGACGTAGATGAGTGCAGCCTTTTTGCATTTACTTGCAGCGTGTTTATATCTTCGACAGGATTCCTTGATAGAGCATCAGCGTTTATGTTTTGTCTTCCTGGTTTGTATTTAATTTCATAATCGTATTCGCTCAATCTTAATTTCCATCTCATAAGTCTCGATGTAGGATCTGAGAGACTGTTTAGCCATATTAAAGGTTTGTGATCAGTGATTAGATAGAATTTTCTGCCGAAAATATATGGTCTAAAGTGGTTTATTGCGAATATCACAGCAAGTAGTTCTCTTTCTGTTGCGGAATATTGTGTTTCCGGCTTATTCATTACTCTTGATGCATACGCTACTGGCTGATCTTTTCCTATTTCTCCTTGACTTAGGACCGCTCCTACTGCTGTTCCGGATGCGTCAGTGGTTATATTGAATGGTCTCTCAAAGTCAGGATATTGTAGGATTGGTTCTTCGCACAGTACGTTTCTTAGGAACTCGAAAGCTTGCTGTTGCTGGTTGGACCATTCGAATTTTTGCTCTTTTTTCGTCAAATCAGATAATGGTTTAGCTATTTTAGAGAAATTGTTAATGAAACGTCTATAATATCCGCACAATCCTAGGAACTGTCTGATATTTTTGACAGTCTTCGGAACGGGGAATTTTTGGACCGCTTCAATCTTTGCTGGGTCAGGTTTTACACCGTCTTCTGTAATTATATGACCCAGGTATGCCACTTCTTTCTTTAGAAATTGACATTTGTCGGGTTGCAAGCATAAGTTTGCTTCTCTAAGCTTTGCCATCATTCTGTTGACCTTTATTTCGTGTTCTCTTAATGAGCTTGCATAAATTACGATGTCATCGATAAACACGAATAATTCCAGTCCTTGTAGTCCATCTAGGACGTTGTTCATCAGGCGCTGGAACGTGGCTGCAGCAGTTTTTAAACCAAAAGGCATTCTATTGAACTCGAAATGCCCGAACGGTGTTGAAAATGCTGTCTTGTGCTTGTCTTCTGGATGCATTGGTGTTTGATGAAAGCTAGATTTTAAACCAAACACGGAGAAGTATTTTGCACTTCCTACTTGATCCAGGATGTCCGTGATGTTTGGTAGTGGATAGGCATCGCTAATTGTTTTTTCATTTAATTTTTTAAAATCAATTACTAATCTCCACAATTTATTTCCTTGTGAATCTTGTTTTTTTGGTACTATCCACAAGGGGGAGTTAAATGGTGATGATGAATGCTTAATAATTCCTTTTTCTAGGAGATCATTAACTTGGTGATTGATTTCATCTTTCAATGCATGAGGATACCTGTATTGTTTAACATTTACAGGCATCTCATCTGTCGTGATGATCCTGTGATAGATTTTATTTGTTGCTGGGAGTCTGTCTCCATCTACATAAAATCTGTCGGCGTGCTCTTGTATTATATCCTCTACGTTAGCAAGTTCCTCTTGATTTAAGTGATCTGTTTGTAATTTTTCTAGAATTTGCTGGGCTCGTTTAGGTTGTTGATGGGTTGTTTCTTCGTTTTGTGGTGCCTCTTCGTATTGTTGTAATTCAACTGTTGGCATATTAATTTCGACATCTTCTGCTCCAACGTTGATCGCATACAGAAATGCTATGCCATCTCGATTTGTAACCACAGCGTTTCCCATATATATTTGTGGGTGAAGCTGTAATTTTGGGACAAAACCAGTTTTGATTTCAGTGTTTGATACTCTTATAGGTATCATGGTTTTTGTCCTGGATGGTATTACCACTGCTGATTGCTTGAATGGTATTATATTGTTATTTACTATTAGTATAGACTTGGCGTAATTGATGCTGGCTCCACTGCTTTTGAAATACTCTGTTCCTAAAATTCCGTCTTGTTCTATTGGTAGTTCTTCGATGATGTGGAATATGGATTCAGTTTCGAGTATCTTTACTTTGATGTATCCTGTAGTGTAAATAGAGCTTTTAGTGATTCCATTTAATTGAAAAATTACATCTGTATTTATAATAATTTCGTTCGATATTGCTCGTTTTTTAATTATATTAATGTCTGATCCTGTGTCAACCATGAATAATGCTTTTTGTTCACTGAAGCTTTCGCTTACTGGGAGACTTACATATTTCTCCTAAGTTTAGGTACAAGTTTGCCTTTTTACGTACCTGTTGTACTTGAGAAGTCTGCTGGAGTCTTTGGTTTCTGTTGCGTTCTTGATATGCCTTTTTCCGGCATTCCTGAATTGTATGGCCTATGTTTTGGCAGAATTCACAAATTGGAGGTCTTGTTCGTGTCCAATTTTGACCTTGTCTTTGCGTAGGCTGGTTTCTATAGGTTTGAGCTGGCTGCACAAAGTCCTGGGGGACCCCTGGTCTTGGTGGTTGGTCCTTAAACCAGCAGGTTTCCAAGGTGTGCCCGGACCTTTGGCAGTGTTGGCAGTGTTTTGCTGGCCAGCGGGTCCTCGACGTTGATTGTCTTTGGAACCGCTGACTGCAGCATACACTGGCGTTATGCCCATATCCATAGCAGTTGTCGCATTGTTCGGCCGTAGTGAATCCCTGTGATAACTTAGCCTTTGTCTGGCTTTCTATATTTTCTGCCTCGGCTACAATTGCTGCGCTTATTGCTTCGTCAAGGTTATTGAAATTCTGATTTTTCATCCGGTTATATACTTCTTGTTTCAAACCGGTGAGGAAAGCTTTTATTGTATTAGTTTCCGAGGATCGATTGTATCCTTCAATGTTATCTGGGAATTCTATTTCGTTGCAGCTTTTAATTTGTAATAGAAGTCCTGAGACGCGGCTGCCGTAGTCCACGACTGCCTCAGTTGGACCCTGTGCGATCCTTGCCATGTCGCCGCATAGCTGCATCGAAGTGAAGAGCGGTGCGAACCGTGATTTTACTACGGCAATCAGTTCCTCGATGGTGTCGTAGTCCCCGTTCAGTACCACTCTTGCTGCTTGCCCGTAGAACTTGTTCTTAATCAATTGCACCAACCCGTACTCAGCATTAGGAGAGATTATATTCTTCACTTTGAAACAGCTCTTTGCAAACTGGTAGACTGGTATGTTGCGGCCGTTGAACGCTGGTACGATGTCTGCTGCATCGCGAATGCTGATCGGTCGGCTTCCCTCAGTCGATCCGTTAGCTGATCCGCTGGCTGATGCGCTGGCTGGTTGATCGGTGGTTCCGTTAGGCATCTTGATGTTTGTTTATTAATATAGTGTATATATATGTGTATATGTATTATATATTTGTATTTATTATATATATATTATTACTATTTTTTTTTTTTTATTCTTGTATTTTACTCTTTATTTGTATTTGTCTGTTTCTAGGCTAACCATTAATGTCCGCAGAGATACGATTTCTCTTTACCATTCGAACAATCCCACCGCTGTCACCAAATTTTATATTCTTTACGTGTAACGACCCAGAGTGAGTTCGTCACTGCACCGACTTGTAGGGAGAGCGGTTCCCTTAGAAGGCGACTCGTATTCTGTGTTTTAGGGATTACGGGTTCGTGTGGTGTGCGGTTAAGGAGTGAAATCCAAACACTAATGTGCTAGAAACCGAATGAAAATATGTTTATTCAAAAATATAAGGTAAGTGAATTGAAATATAATATAAAAGAAAATCGCTGGTATAACAAATAGTGCGGCTAGAAATAGGAATACAGTAAGAAATTATAAGTTGTTCGCCCTAAATTGGGAATACAATAAGAAATATGTAATTAGTAATAAATATATGTAAGTAGAAATTAATAATAAGTAATTAATTGTAATAATCGATAGCGCTAACGCGTATGCGGCGTGGTCTTCCTGTACAGTCAATACTCTGTTTGGTTTTCAACAATGATTATGGAAACTAAATTCCAGAGGTTTGTGCTAGACTACTAGAATCCAGTTAACCTTTCCTATAGGTCGCAATCTGTTTCTGGTTGTACCAGAGCTGTGTTAATCGCAGGCCGTTCAAGGAGCTCCGCTCCTCGCTAGCTCTTTACACTTAAATGTAGGCTTAGCGTAATACCTGTGTAACACGTTGCGAACCGTGGATAGGAGGTCCACTGATCTGCGGTACTGCACGCCACCAGTGGAAGAGTAGGAAATAACTGTAGCTCGCGCTCTATCGCTGCCTAAACAGTTCAGCGCAAGCTTTTCTCTACTGTTCAGAGTATTGTCTGCTTCAGAGAGAGGCCTGAGAAGATCTGCTTCGAAACTGTGCGGAACGCCTCTATTTATACTCAGATCTTGCTGAGTCGGCACTTTTTTTCCGCATAGAGTTCTTGGGGTAGCTGGGTTTTTCCCATCACATGGTAGTCCAGCATCCCCACTCTAGAATTCTACCCCACCGTATGCTTACTGGGGTTGCGCTGGCGCGTGCGCGGTCGGACGTCGATAATTTATCGATAACTGTTTTACCGTCTGACTTATCGACCAAACTTTTACCGACGAATTTAATAGACTTGGTTATCGACGAAAATGAAAATGTTTATTACAAAAATTTATACATTAAATATTAACAATAAAAATAAAATACTCTGTATGAAATATATAAAAATTAATTACAATAAAGAAAATAAAATGAAAAAGATATTGTTTTTTGATTATCGGGTCGTTACAGGGAGTAGGGCGAAATCCATGTTTACATGCAGACACGTGTTGATGTGCAATCTGGTACAGATAGAGAGAGCATCGTCGAGACAGACTTTTGGTCACGTTTTGCTTGGATGCCTCTTTGACGGCTTGCTGACGCGGTTAACATGAGGGGTAGGGTGAAATGTTTACAGGTAGACACGTGTCGAGTGCAATCTGATACAGATTGAGCGAGCATTGTCGAGACAGACTTTCGGTCACGTTGTTGCTTGGATGCGTATTTGATGGCTCGGTCACGAATTACATTCCGCGTGCCCGCCACCACCGCCCGCCGCCGCCGCCGCCGCCGCTGTCGCCGCGTTGCCGCCGCGCCGCGGAGAAAAGGGTTAATCGCGGTTAAAGCGCGTTATCGCCGCGGAGAAAAAGGGTTCATCGCCGTTAAAGGTCGTCTACGGCCGCGGTTAAAGCGCGTTCACGACGCGGACAAGCGGCTTTTCCGCAACCTATAAAGAGGCTGAATCATTAAATATATGGTTATTATATAGACGATATGCGTTTCGCAAAGCAGCCCCTGTCTATCCTTATTCTCGATTTAGACGAGAGGACAACACGCATGGACGATCGTCGGCGACGACACGGGCCCCTCTTGCCGAATACGATACGTGGTATAATTTGCGGTCCATCGAACTGCGGTAAAACGAACGTCGTAATCAGTCTGATCGAGAGCCCGAACGGTGTAAGATTCAATAACGTATATGTATACTCAAAATCATTGCAACAACCAAAGTACAAATATCTCGAACGAATTTTGACAAACGTTCCTGAAATCGGATACTTTTCGTTTTCAAATAATGCCGAAGTCGCGCCACCGAACGAGGCGCTGCCCGATTCGGTGTTTATATTCGATGACGTTGCGTGCGACAAGCAAGACGTGATAAGAGAATATTTCGCTATGGGTAGGCACTCGCGCGTGGACTGTTGTTATCTCTGTCAGACTTACGCGAGAATACCGAAACACCTAATTCGCGACAATGCCAACCTTTTGATCGTGTTCAAACAAGATGGCACGAATCTACACCACATTTATAATGATCATGTAAATACAGACATGTCGTACGAAAACTTTTGTAAATTGTGCGCTCAGTGTTGGGAACAGAAATATGGTTTCGTAATAATCGACAAGGACAGCTCGATGGAACATGGCCGTTACAGAAAAGGATTTAACGAATTTGCCGTTTTCTGAAACATTTAGTCCATCGATAGAACGCTTAGCGAGTAGACGTCTTCTCTTTGCAATGGATAATAGTAATATTAAAGAATCGAGTAAAGTTGCGAATGCTATAACTAACACAAGCGATGCTATACGCAAAAAACGCAGAGCTCTCAAATCGGAGAGCATCGACGAAGAGAGAGTCATCGAAAAACGATTGAGACCCGTGGTAGAACCGCTGGAACGAATTATCGAGAATATATCAGCGGTATCGCCACATTCAGACACGATCGATATAAAATCCGAGTCGACATTCCCAACTTTGAATATTAAAGAACCGCAAAAATTGACGTCAACTCCTTTTCTTAACCCTCAAAGCGCACAAACTGCAAGAGCGCGCATTTATTCCGAACCTGGTACATCTTCGAGTGAACAGACGGTGGATGTGACGAAAGATCGTGATGAATCGATACATGCCGTTGAAACGTACGGCGACAGCGACGAGAATCTTAATGTTTCTATGCAGCGAATTTTGGACAACCCTAGCGAAAACATACGTAGCCATTTCACGGAAAATTTAGGGCCGTTGGCAGCTAAATACATTCAATTACTCTTTACCGATCGTTAGAAGAAAATAGATGACGTGTATGGAATATACGTACAACGCAACAAATTAATGCTTGGAAGTTCAGTTTTCGACGTAAACAAAAACGACGATGTGATTATTAATGGGGTGAAGTACAGAGGAACAACTGGTTTGTACGAATTATTATTCATGAGAATGCCTGATGACACCTTGTTCAACGATGCTGATTTACACAAATACGCAGAAATATTAAAGTCGTCGAACGCTCATAGACGCAGCCATATCTCGTCAGGGCTTGTGAAAAGTAACAAGGGTTATAAGTATAAATATATCATTGCAAAATTGCTTAAGAACGAGCGGCGTGGAGGTAATCTGATACCGTTCGATATGGTGGCTAACGATAACGCGGTGGACTACGTGCACTGGAATGATCCAAACGAGCTCGTCGATCGATTACGTCTTCTCGTATCCTCGAAATCCGCAGGACATACGGAGCATGACAACGAGATCGTTTCGATAATCGAAGAACTTCGAGAAGCTGGGTTGATTATAAATTGATGCGTTCGTAAAGCATGATGTTAGTTTACAAACATGAAGAAGGTGAAGAGCAATCATATCACGGGCGAGAAGCTACAGCTGGTCAACGAGTTGCACGCGCCGGCGAGACGTAACTTTAGACGTAGACGAGTCATTGTACGGGGTTACGATGATCTCTGGCAAGCGGATCTCGTAGAGATGCGACAGTATGCGCGAATCAACAATGGCCACAATTACATACTCACCGTCATCGATGTCTTATCTAAATACGCTTGGGCCGTAGCAGTGAAAGCGAAAAATGGAAAAAACGTTACGGATGCATTTTTAAACGTTTTGAATGATGGAAGAAAACCAAAAAATTTTCAAACGGATAAGGGAAAGGAATTTTATAATGCAGAATTCCGAAATCTTATGAAAGAATACGATATAAATCATTACTCTACGCACAGTGTAATGAAAGCATCGATAATAGAACGTTGGAATAGGACGTTGGAAAACGAAATGTGGAAAAAGTTCACGCTTAATGGAAGCTATGCGTGGACAACCGTCTTACCGACGCTGGTCTCAGATTATAACAATAGAAGGCATCGTACGATTAGAATGCGTCCCGTCGACGTAACACCGGAACACGCGGACAAACTTTTATCGTCCGTATATTCTAACATAAAGATTGCAGCTCCGGCCAAGTACAAGGTCGGTGAATACAAAACCTTATTCGCAAAGGGTTATACACCGAATTGGACAACTGAAATTTTCACAATTATTAAAATTCAACGAACAAATCCTGTAACGTATCTCTTGCAAGATATGCAAAAACAACCGTTGGTTGGCGGGTTCTACGAATATGAGCTACAAAAAGTAAAAAATCACGATGTATACTTAGTGGAGAAGGTTCTACAACGAAGGGGAAATAAAGTTTTCGTCAAATGGTTGGGGTTTGATTCTACGCACAATTCATGGATAGGAGCGAACAATATTTTGTAATCTATATTTAAAAATGTTTGTAATTATACAGATTATATGAATAAATAATTTTTCGGCTTTATTTTGTGTTTACTTTTATTACAGGGGAATGCTATTTTATAAATGAAGGGAGGTTGGTCTAAGAATAAATTATATTGATAATTTTGAATACTTTTTAATACAATAAATGTAATACATAATACATAATACAATAATACAATTCGCTGGGAGGTGGAGGCTATAACAGGCAAAATCAAACCCGCATTAGGTAAAATCTAATAAATTAAAAACATAAACGGACGGGCAACTCACATCAATCTCCTCCAACCGGCATCGTATTGCATTTATTGACCACTTAAATTTTCCGTGTATGGTAAACGTGGTGATACACATCAATATCTCCCCAAATAGGGCCCTCATCTATTTCCTCTCCAAACAGCGCCCTCAAATCGAATAAACCTTCATGATTCGGATTCCAACCTTCGGCCCACATTAACATCTGGCTGAACCGATGGTCTGCTCGCTTCCGGCGCACTTCGATGAATCTTTTTATTGGCACTAATCCTAACCTTTTAGCTTTTAACAAACAACTAGTTAAAAATAAAATTAACACACCAAGACAAGTAATCGTTAAAGACTACTTACAATACTGTTCAATAAGTGCCTTAAAGGCAAGTAGTTCAAGTCGTGGAACGGTAGCCATCGTAAACTGATTAATGCGAAATGAATAGCGGACTGAATAGCGGATAATGAAAACTCATCGGTTTATAAAGCACCGAGAAAATATCCCCTCCAATCCTAATACATCCAAACACTAGACTTTCAGCATCTCGCGAAATTGCAAATTTGCAAGAACTCCGAGTCGGGCACCTCTCTCTCTCTCTCATGAAATTGCACGGTTCGCAAAAACTTGAACATTGCATAATTTTATTTTCATATCGCATTAACGGTTTTGCAATTTTATTTTCATATTACATTAATGAAGTAGGGGGAAGGGCAAATCGCAATATGACATAGCCTATGTCCATCAAAAGAATAATCAGTCCAATAGTGCAAATTTCATTAAAATCCGTGTAGCCATTTAAACGTGAAGAGGAACAAACGATCAGACATTTTCACTTTTATATATTAGTAGGGATAAGGGCAAGGTAATAGGGATAGGAATAAGGAAGTAGGGATAATAATAGTTGATTAAAATTCCCGGGCAGAGCCGGGTAACGCAGCTAGTACTATTATATATAAAGAGACAGTGTTTGTATGTACAGAAAAATTTCAAAAACTACTTGCCCGATTGATACCAAATTTTAACAGTAGCTTCCATGCCTTCTCTGGAGTGACATGGGCTATATTATTTTAATAAACTGTGGAAACTATCGCATTGAATTCTGCTTATTCGTGTGCGATCGTGGCAACGTACGCATTATGTAGTATGGGGTCGCCGCTTTTCTACTGTTTCTGCAGGCAGCAATACCTACTTTTCTGAAATACTAGAGATTGATCACCAAAAAATAATACAACAATTATTACTTCAAATTCTTGAAGTTTTTATTTATGAGAGCGGGCGAAGCTGCGAATACATGAAGGCTTTGTATTTACTGACTCGCACGTGTTCGCTGGCCATGCATTTCCAAGTATCTTTATACGCATGCAGGGTTTCGAGTTCTTGCAAACCTTTTAATTTCATGCCGATTCCGAGTTGTTACAACATGTAAGATATCCGGCAGATTAATCTCAGATTGTGTTGGCGGTTTTCATTGTTAGAAATGGAGGGATATGTTTCTCCTGTTTGCTTTATAAGCGCATCAGCGCAGCGTTTTCGTTATTTAAAATGAACTTCACAAACGAACAATTCCTTGCTTTGCAAGCGTTCATCGCCTCTCAGCGTAAGTAGTTTTTCAATAATTACTTTTAGTGCGTAAATTTTATTTATTTTTAATTCGTTTTTTTGTTAACAGCCGCTACCTTAAGGTCTTTGGGATATATTCGTAAAAAATACCTCCCAAATGTTCGACGGGAGCGGGCGGAGAGGCGACGAAATACAGAACAGATATGGGCGGAAGCCGCATTTGATTTGCGGCAGTAGTTCCGTGAGGAGCTTGATGTGAGTTACTTGCACGTTTTTGTTTTATTAGATTTTTACTATGTATTAATGTATGTTTTATTTTATCTGTTATAGCCGGATTGGTGATAGGACCAAAGAAATTTAAAAAAATATGAATAATAATAAAGTACAAGTATAACCAATATTAATGTAATTTATTTTTGCCGCACCCTTTCCCATGCTTCCTTTAATAAAATATATAGTAAAGATGAAATCAAAGTATTTTTTTGCCACGCCCTTCCCCACGCATGTAAAACATTCTAAGATCAACAACAAATTATAAATAAAAAATTAATTAAAAACACATTATGTAGTGGACCGAATTGTGAATCTAAACCATTCTCGAGTCAACTTGAACACACAAAAAATTTCATCAAAATCGGTTCAGCCGTTTAGGAGGAGTTCAGTCACATACAGACGCACAGAAGAAATATAAGGATATGAAGTATGATTATTGGGAAGGGTCGGGCAAAATAAATTACATTAATAACGATTATATACTTTTTTATTTTCATATTACATTAATGGAGTATGGGGAAGGGTGTGGTAAAGAATAAATTACACTAATAACGGTTATAGATATTTTATATTTTAAGTAAAATAATATAATATAATTATAATAAAATATAATAAGTAAAAAAACAAAAAATATAAATGTAAACGTTCGGGAACGGCTACCACCAGTCCGGCTATAACAGATAAAATACACATTAATACGCAGTAAAAATCTAATAAATCAAAATAAAAACGGATAGGCAACTTACATCGATTTCCTCCCCGAACAAATATCGGAGGTCGAACAGATCGACCTCCGTCCAAGTTGCCGCCCACCGCGCTTCATACTCGTGCCGCCGCTCCTGCCGCTCGCGGCACTTTGCCGGCAGCCGCGCTGCATCCTCCACCGGTGCAATTTCAAACACCGGCATACCTATGGCTGTTAAGACGAAAACAATTAGTTAAAAATAAATAAAATTTACGCGCTATGGGTAATTGTTGAAGATTACTTACGATAATTCTTGACGATTGCCAAGAATGCCAATGATTCTAATCTGTGGATGGACATGTTGAGCGGAAAATAATGAATAAAACGAACACGCTTGGGTTTATAAAGCACTGAGAAAACATCTCCCTCCAAACTCTAAGACCTGAGATAAGTAAAAACTCCGGTCTCTTTCTCTCTCATGAAGTTGCAAGGTTTGCATGAACTCGAAACCCTGCAGGCTTATAAAGATACTTGGAAATTAATATTTTACTCGTGGAGCAAAGAATAAATTATGTTTTTAGGAATAATTATTTATTTTATAATGTCCCCAAGGCAATGTTCTTGTGGATTGTGGAATTATGAATCGTTTATCATCGTAAGGACTAAGCACCTTCTTTTCTTCACATATAGAATATACATTGTGCAATTTTGAACGAATACATCTTTGTTCACGATGCACTTCTAAACGTTCATACAAGCAACGTATATAATCATCGAAGGAAATAGTTTTCCTAACTACGTTACTTTTGACACCCTTCACTTTTTTCGTGTCCCGTTTGCCCTCTACGCGCAAAGCATACATTTTCGACCGAAGTCCGACGAACTCAGTCATTATACATCCATTATTTTCATCCTTCATTAATCCCGGTACTTTTTTATTTACTCGTGGCATACTGTAAACATTGTCCTCGGTATAGTCGCTCGTGTCAAACCGATGTATATCGCGTTTCATTACATCGTATATGTCATCACATTCCAGTTCGTATATAAGACTGTCTGTGTCTGTGTATAATATTTTACAAAGATGTTTAAATTTCGGCCAAATATAATCATGATGGAATTCGTACAAACATGTTTTTGATATATCCAGAATACACATACCAACATAAATGGGTTTTGCAAATTTAATTTCCAACTTTCGCATCTCTATTGCGACCAAATATTCCGAAAATATTCATCTGCTATGAAAATTTGGTTTTGATATCAGGGCCTCGGCCTCGTATCTACCATCCCATTTTCTAACTAATTTAACGTCTACATGATTTTTAACGTTCTCCATAGTTTTGCCAAAGACTGCATTATTCATTAATTTAAATAAATTCTTTTCAAAATCATTTTTAGCTGCAGTTCTAAGTTGCGTGTTTAAATTAATGTATTCGCAAAGTCATGGAGATTGTTTAAATTCTAAAACGCGATGAATTACAGAAACTTTTAAACCATGATTTAAGCATTGTTGAAGATTGCGGTAATGGATGATGTAACGTTGCTTATCCTGAACTGTAGCGAGTAGTTTCTCATGTTTGGCATTAGGAGGCTTCTCGCGTATTGGACAAAAAGGTAAATCTGCATGCTTATCGTGTAATTCTAGCGGGTATTTCAAATCGACTTCCAAAATATATCCAATGTTCGAATTTTCGAATATCGCATGAATGTTAAAAGTTTTAATTTCATTATCGTCTAACCAATTAAACTCGCCGTAAGGCAGATACTGCGACATTGCCCATCCATACAAATTATTAACATCGAAATAAACTAAATATCGCGATGGTTCTTCGGAATTGTACGAATCCATGTATTTATTATTGGCCTTTGCGTATCGATTAGAACATTGACTTAAACCACCACGTATGCCGCGCTCTATGAAAAGTAGCATATCGATATCTGTCAATAATTCTAATTCGATACGCGTGTGCTTCAGCATTGCATCCCACGTAAAACCGGGTAAAGTATAGTAATATGCAGGATCCAATTTGTAACTTCTCAAACAGCTGCCACGAAAATTTTCAAAAATGTCGGCCAATAATAAAACGTCTGTTTTTAGATATAAATCGCTGTATTCGCCAAGTGTTTTTATATTAAAACTGTGCCAGACTTTTATCGCGTGGTCATAATCCTGCTGTGAAACGGCACAGTCGCTTAGTTGATTATAAAATTTGTCACATGTCGGCAATGTCGTCTCGCTCAGTTTCATGTAGTCGGTAACATAATCGTATGGAAAGATGCCTTTTCGTGTAAGCAAATCGAATCTTATCTCGTTCAAAAAATTAAATTGTGACCGTAAAATCGTCATATCGTCTTTCCCTAGATACGAACTCAATCTATCTAAACTTGAATTTAAAAATTTGAATGAATCTATAAATCGAAGCGAAATTTTGTAACGTTTTAGATTCGTTGAAAATGAAATATATTTTTCTTTTGTAATTGGCAAGACTGATGTCGAGCCTTCGATAATCGTTACCAATTCTTTTATTACAAAATGGGCATCGTATCCCGATAAGTTATGAAACACTATTGGTATAAAACGTTTATTTTTATAATTTAAATTACATCCCTGATGAGCAGGTCCTCGGTAACGACCAGTGAAATGGCAATGATCTCGAACTTTTGTTTCGTCGATGTCGAACGGTTTTTCGCAAATATAACAATGCGTTGCATTCATATAATTTTCTCTTTCATCACCCGTCAAATTTGTCATGGGCACAATCGTATTAAATAATGGTGCAATTTTTCTTACAAGGCTCTCAAGTTCATTCACGAACCATTCAGCACAGTCAGGACCCCGATACGCGCGATACTCGCACACCGATGCGTTGTATGAACAGTGAAAATAATATCCCACACTGTATGCTTCGTGTTGCTGGTATGCATTGCAGTGTCCTTGATTGCTGTTAACCTTCTTAAGCATGCATTCGAAATCGGCGTACACGATGAATGGATGACGTTCTCGGTGACAAAAATTATCAAACTTTATTATTTTATCTTCACTCGATGGTAGAATGATTGCGCAATCGTTTATCTTCATGCAGTCCTTCGTATGTTTCAATAACTTTTCTTCCGCATAAAAGTAGTGAAGGCATCTGCATATAAACAAAGTAACTGCATTAGTACAAAAAGAACAAACGCATACACTAAAATAGATCGTAATGGCATGATACAAACCTGTCACAAATATAAGTTTTACTCTTATGTGCACTCAGCTGGTTTGAAACAAGCCGGGAAAGATTTTTATTCCATGCAAAGTGACGCACATTAGGGTTGGACGTTTCAAGCATCAGCAGGTTAACGTGACGAAATCTTTTGTTGGTGGTGAGTTGGAGCGGAGCACACCTTTTCACATTCAAGTCCCAGAAATCAACGTTTATCGAAACATCGTTTTGGCGCTCAAATTTTGGTATTTGATTAAGGGTTATTGGAAATGCGATGCCCTCCAAATTTAAAACGGTGTCATAGTTGGGATACGATGATGGTCGATTTGCATTCACATGGACGGGATATAATGCTGCAACTATCGATCTGACAAAACACGTATCATCGTCAACTGTCACATTTACTACCGCTCTTTTGTCCTTGATTGGTTTTGGTATGTCTGTGTAACAACCAGCATGCATCGGATTGCATTTATTAATATTTAACATCAAATGCAGAATTTTCGATATTGCCCAACCACTGTCCCGTTCCTGAAATTCTTCCATCAGTGTTAAAGTTGAGTTCACAACGTATTTGTCATACCAATCGTTCTAGTTTGATGTAGAAAATAATTGTTTATTTCATACACTGAAACTTTTCACATCAGTTTTATTATTAGCGGTAAACTCCCCATACAACACCGTATTCACTTTTATGCATGAATGATTTTGGGAAACTTCCGCTAGACGTTGGAATACTATTTTTCTAGCATCTTCCAAAAAGTTTCGTGGTTCAATATGCTCGGTGTTGATTATAATTCCTGTAGTTATCCGGTTATGGAAAGCTGATTCTACATTCTCCCAGATATGAGATGATGATGCATGTGATTCAGCATCTGTTCTCCTTTGACCTTCGCCTATTTTTACAGATCCGTGTAACTCTGCTCTTAACGATTTAAATCTCGCTATCCTGGCTGTTAAACTATTTTTCAAACCAGTTGATAAGTCCTTTTCGAGTTGCAATCGCTCTATCGTTAAATCAATGCATTGATTGCATTGCACCAGACATGCGTTTCGGTCGTCGTTACTACTTATGGCTGCAATACGTTGTGTCAAAAGTTGTTCTATACAAGCAAGTTCGTTTAGTAATATTGCCTTTTGACCACTAGGATGATCATTTTCACGATACAATATCCTACGCATGGCGTCGATTCTTTCTTTGTATGCTTCTATATCTCGCCATCCTTCGACTGATGAATCGTCTCCCATTTGTAATCGTTCGTTTATCAATTCGATGCACTGGTCACATTGCATCAAGCAATGACAACGCTCATCTTCAGTATTGATGTTTATCGCCCGCTGCGCCAATAATTCGGTGATGCGTTCGAGTTCTTGCAGTAACGTGGCCTCCATTTCTCTTTTCCACAAACGCGTTAAGTAGCCTTGCACTTCTAATTGTCAAACTACATATGACGCACATTGCAAAATTTTCTCCCATTTTATTAAAGTGAGGCTGTCATTGACGAAAGTGTTTAATTGCTGTTTACTCTGCAGCGTCGACAAAAAACCGCATTTCCAAGACGTAGAAAAATTCGTTCAAGGTCATGAGCAAAACCTCTACCTTCTATAGTCGCGAATTGCAGCGTCAGATTTGCTGCGCCAACAAAAAATCTCATTTCCAAGCCGTAGAAAAGTGAGTGGGGCCCTGTGTCGTCTTCCGATAAGACAAAAATAGTTCAAGGTCATGGGGGTGGGGTATCATATTTTTGCTGATGGCGTCAAATTTCAGTTCAAGGTCATAGGGGTTTGGGGGGGGGATATTTCTGCTGAGGGGGTGGTTATGGGGTGGGGGTTGTCATAGGGTGGGTATTTCTGCTGAGGGGGTGGTTATAGGGTGTGGGTTGTCATAGGGCGGGTATTTCTGCTGAGGGGGTTGTTATAGGGCGGGGGTTGTCATAGAGTGGGTATTTTAGCCGAGGGGGGTGGTTATGCGGTGGGTATTTCTGCTGAGGGGGTGGTTATAGGGCGGGGGTTGTCATAGGGTGGGTATTTCTGCTGAGCGGGTGGTTATGGGGTGGGGGGAGGGAGAGGGGGGGATCATATTTCTGCTGACGGTGGTGTCAAATTTCAGTTCAAGGTCATAGGGTGGTGAGAGGGGTGGATGTTGTCGGGGTGGGGGGTATCATATTTCTGCTGACAGTGTGGTGTCAAATTACAAAAAATGCTGACGCCAGTGATTTAGAATCCGCATAGAACAACTACTAACATAAATAGTTGGAAATGCTGTATCCTACCAAAAACGTCTGTTAACATTTTGCCGTAGCTCGGACTGTTTCCGAGATATTTGCAGATTTACCTCAAGGAACGGGGCGTCACGCACATATTCCGAGATATCTCATCTTCTTCTTGTTCTTCTTCTGCACAGCTGCGCTGGGAGTGCCATTTACAGCTCGGAATAGTGAATACAGCTTAGAATAGTGCAGAGTTACCTCAACGAAAGGGGCCACTGTGTTTCTTCATCCTTATAATGTTGGTGCGGCTTCGCAACTTTTAAATATCTCGATATATCTCGAAAACTACGCATCTGATTATACAATGCCATACAACACAAATAGTAGGAAATTTAATTTCCTACAAAAAAGGTCTCTCACGGTTTTGCCATAGCTCGCACCGTTTCCGACATATTTGCAGATTTACCTCAAGGAATGGGGCGTGACGCACATATTCCGAGATATTTCTTCTTCTTCTTGTTCTTCTTCTGCGCAGCTGCGCTGGAAGTGTCATTTACAGAGCGGAATAGTGAATACAGCTTAGAATAGTGCAGAGTTACCTCAACGAAAGGGGCCACTGTGTTTCTTCTTCCTTATAATGTTGGTACGGCATCGGAACTTTTAAATATGTCGATATATCTCGAAAACTACACATCTGATTAAAAAATGTCATAGATCATAAATAGTAGGAAATTTAATTTCCTACACAAAAGGTCTTTAAACATTTTGCCATAGCTCGCACCGTTTCCGAGATATTTGCAGATTTACCCCAAGGAAAGGGGCGTCACGCACATATTCCGAGATATTTCTTCTTCTTCTCGTTCTTCTTCTGCACAGCTGCGCTGGAAGTGGCATTTACAGCTGGGAATAGTGAATGCCGCTTGGAATAGTGTAGAGTTACCTCAAAGAAAGGGGGGACAGTGTTTCTTCTTGCTTATAATGTTGGTACGGCTTTGGAACTTTTAAATATCTCGATATATCTCGAAATCTGCGCATCTGATCAAAAAATGTTTAGGAGGAGTTCAGTCACATACACACGCACAGAAGAAATATATATATAAAGATAAGAATGTCATTATTACTATATCTACGTTAGAAATAATGTAATATACTGATTACTTCATACAGATCAATGTACATTTAATAACAATATCACTATTACTATATCTGCATTAGATATGTAATATACATTAAATAACAATATCATTATTACTATGTCTTCATCAGATATAATGTAATATCTTGACGCCTTCCTACAGATCAATGTACAGGGTGTAAAAAAATTAAATGTCACAACCTATATGGGGTGATTCTACACCTCTGGGTCGGTGGAGATCTGTCAAAGAAAGCAACCGCAAAATTGACCTTGACCCCTAATTTCAAGGTCAAACTTTTTTATTGGCTTATCGTATAGTGCTCATCGAGGGGATAAAAAGTCTGAAAGGAACCATGTGCCGGAAATCAACCCTTCTCCTAGAAAAAAGCCGTCAATGTTTCCATATACGTTAATGCATTAAACGTTTAGTCGCCCGGTACCCCTCTCCAGTGATCTTGGCGCGTCAGTCTCGTGTATCGCTCGAATTTCATGGTATAGGACAATTCTTGAATTTCAATCACAATGCCAGCATATAGGAGGGGTAAATTCTAAGAGAGCATATTTAAAAAGACAAAATAACTACTGCGTGTAAAAGAACATAAAAATGAATTTAATTCACTGAAGTTTTGCACTTCGAATATAAACGCAAGATAAATGTTTAGTTTTATCATTTCACGGTTCGTTAACACATCGCAGATATGCAGTTAATGCATCAGTTAATTATTACGCAAAGGACTGCATCAAATATTTATTATCTTATTATATTTATTATTATATTACTTATTAATATTATTATCTTATATTATATATTATTATTTTATATAATTATTTTATATTATATTTTTATTATTATTGTATTACTTTTATTATTGTTATTTATATATTATATTACTTATCATACTTGTATCATATCATATTATATTATATTACGAATGTTTCGATTAAATTCATTTTTATTTTCACTTAAACGCGGTAGTTATTTTGTCTTTTTAAATATGCTCTCTATATATGCTGGCATTGTGATTGAAATTCAAGAATTGTCCTATACCATGAAATTCGAGCGATACACGAGACTGACGCGCCAAGATCACTGGAGAGGGGTACCGGGCGACTCAACGTTTAATGCATTAACGTATATGGAAACTTTGACGGCTTTTTTCTAGGAGAAGGGTTGATTTCCGGCACATGGTTCCTTTCAGACTTTTTATCCCCTCGATGAGTACTATACGATAAGCCAATAAAAAAGTTTGACCTTGAAATTAGGAGTCAAGGTCAATTTTGCGGTCGCTTTCTTTGACAGATCTCCACCGATCCAGAGGTGTAGAATCACCCCATATAGGTCGTGACATTTAATTTTTTTACACCCTGTACATTTAGTAATAATATCATTATTAGTATATCTGCATTCGATATGTAATGTACATTTAATAACAATATCATTATTACTATATCTGCAATACATATGTAATATACATTTAATAACAATATCATTATTAGTATACCTGCATTAGATATAATGTAATATACAGATACCTTCCTACAGATCAATGTACATTTAGTAACAATATCATTATCACTATATCTGCATTAGAAATAATGTAATACACTCATACCTTCCTACAGATCAATGTACATTTAATAACAATATTATTATTACTATATCTACATTACATATAATGTAATATACTGGTACCTTGCTACAGATCACTGTACATTTAGTTACAATATCACTCTTACTATATCTGCGTTAGATTTGTAATAGACATTTTATAACACTGTCATACTTAGTATATCTACATTAGATGTAATGGAATATACTGATTCCCTAATACAGATCAATATGCATTTAATAAAAATATCATTATTACTATATCTGCATTAGATATGTAATATACATTTAATAACAATATCATTATTAGTATATCTACATTAGATATAATGTAATATACTGATACCTTCCTACAGATCAGTGTACATTTAATAACAATATCATTATTACTATATCCACATTAGAAATAATGTGTTCTCGGCGAGAATTAGAGTTTTCGGAAAAGGCGTGGTTTCCGTCTTTTCAAAGACGTGGGCGTCGAGGGGAAGATGAACGACACAGCTTAGCGGTCACTAATTGTGTATAACTTATAATTTTTACACAATGAGTCGTGAATTAAGCACTACAAAAATCACACTTGTGATTTAATTTGGGATTACACGATTCACAGACTTCGCGGTGCAAGGCACTGAATTGAGATCAAAAATGCTCTAAACTCGAGTAAAGATAAAGCTCTTGGTCGTTGCTATCGCTTGATAATCGCTCTCTGAATTGCTTTCGCATTAATGCCGTAACGGTTCGAATTTAGGAGTTTTAATATTGGCGAGCGCTCAGGTCGGTGGTTAGACAGCGCAGCAGCGATTACTTTTATGTATTTGGTGAAGACGGGATTATCGATCCATGTTACCGACCGAGATATTCGTACGAGTTTGAAGTGCGAAATTCGCACACGTACACCCGTTATAAAGATGCAGAAACACCGTGGCCCCTTTCTTTGAGGTAACTCTGCACTATTCTAAGCTTTATCCACTATTCCGAGCTGAGAATGCCACGTCCAGCCCAGCTGTGCAGAAGAAGAACATCAAGAAGAAGAAGTATCTCGGAATATGTGCGTGCCGCATATTTCCTTGAGGTATATCTGCAAATATCTCGTAAACGGTGCGGGATATGGCAAAATGTTAAGAGACCTTTTTTGTAGGAAATTAGATTTCCTACTATTTTCTTTCTATGTGATTTTTTGATCAGATGCGTAGTTTTCGAGATATATCGAGAGATTTAAAAGTTCCGAAGCCGCAACAACATAATAAGGATGAAGAAACACTGTGGCCCCTTTCTTTGCGGTAACTCTGCACTATTCTAAGCTGTATTCACTATTCCGAGCTGTATATGCCACTTCTAGCGCAGCTGTGCAGAAGAAGAACAAGAAGAAGAAGAAATATCTCGGAATATGTGCGTGGCGCTGCTTTCCTTAAGGTAAATCTGCAAATATCTCGGAAACGGTGCGAGATATGGCAAAGTGTTAAGAGACCTTTTTTGTAGGAAATTAAATTTGCTTTTAAACTAGGAACTTTTAAAATACTCGACATATCTCGAAAACTACGCATCTGATCAAAAAATCTCATAAAACATAAATAGTAGAAAATTTAATTTCCTACTAAATAGGTCTCTTAACATTTTGCCATAGCTCGCACCGTGTCCGAGATATTTGTCTTTATAATGTTGGTGCGGCTTCGGAACTTTTAAATATCTCGATATATCTCGAAAACTACGCATCTGATAAAAAATTGTCATAGAATATAAATAGTAGGTAACCAAATATAAAGGCCGACCAGGTGATATCATGGAACCCGTAACGGCCACCGCGTTAAACGCATTTCTTCGCCGTTTACCGGACGAAATAGGCCGAGCCGTGGAAGCGCGAGACCCGGAAATGTTAGTTGACGCGCTAGATATCGCTTTGAGAGTAGCAACGCGTTTGAAAGATCGACCGTCCATGTCGTACGATTTTTATCGTCCGTCCTATGAACTGATGATTACGATTACCGATCTCGTTACCACGACAGCCCGTATAGAAATCGTAGCTATGCGTATCCCAGATACAGCTCGCCGGTACGAGCGCCAGAAACGTCGCGTAACATCTCGTATTCGCGTAATAGAACACCGAGTCCTGTTAAAATGTTGCACAGGACAGATTTGACCGCAGAGGAACGAACGTGCCCGTGTTGCTCGCATCCTCAGCATATGCATACGTGATCGAGCATGCAAGCGGTTGATAGACGGGAGAATCCACCTACAAGAACGCGTGATTCGCGGCCCCGTGCACCACCTTTGCGCGAGCCGACGGCCGGACCATCGAGCTGAAGGTCACCGTCACCGGAAGTAAGGGAACGTTTAAACTTGAACACGACTGGTCGTATCGACGCGACGACGAGCCGTCAATCTCCGGAGCGTCGTCCACAGGTGCAGTTCCCATAGAAACCGTACTAGCAATAGAAACGAAACGCGATACTCCGATAGTAAGATTGTCATCTAAAGACTTCCGAATAAAAGAGGTGCACTTCTTGATAGATACCGATGCAGAGATCAATTTGATAAAATTAGATACGTTGCTTACGAACATTCCGATAGCTACGCATGAGGTTACTATAATAACGGGAATTACCCCGCAAAAAGACAGAACAATCGGGACCGCGACAGTCCATTTACAAAGAAAGCCAGTCCGTTTTCATGTCATACGCACAGATTTTCCACTAAGTACAAACGGAATTTTAGGGCAGGAATATCTTCGCCAAGAGCACGCCGAAATTTCGTTCGCGAATAATACACTAGTCACGAGCACAGACCCAGTTCGTCTGATCAGATTCGTCGATCAACGCTCGTTAGATTATCACAAAAGGCGTAAACTAGAACCGCGTACGTACATTATAAAAGCTCGTACAAGACAACCCATCGCGATCGATGTCGTTAATGATAAACTAAAAGAAGGCTCTTTGCCGCGTTTAACGACAGTTGACGGCCTGTATGTCGGCGAAGCTGCTGTTTCGGTTAACAACCAGGGCGTATGCCATGTATTAGCAATAAACTCGCTCAACCAAGACCTTGAATTTACAGTACCTGCACAGGAACTGATACCTTTTGACTATCCTTGTTTTCCGGAAGAACAAGATAATACGGATACCGATAGTACACCTAATGTAACGACAGATAGAGTTACAGAAATTCTGAATAGACTACGATTAGACCATTTAAGCGACGAAGAACGTGAGCATGTAGAAATGATAGTCGAGGAATTTCCTGAACGTTTTCATCTTCCATCCGATAAACTACAGGCTAGTAATTACATAAAACATAACATACCGACAATAGACGACATACCACTAAACACACGACAATACAGATTTCCACCCATTCACAAACAAGAAATAGAACGACAGATTTTGACCAAATTATCCAATGACATTATTACTCCTTCAAATTCACCTTATAATTCTCCTTTGTGGATAGTACCCAAGAAGCCAGATTCAAAGGGAAACCCGCGTTGGAGAATGGTAATAGACTTTCGTAAACTAAATGAAAAAACAATAGGTGACGCTTATCCTTTACCAAACATCACTGAAATATTAGATCACATCGGAGACGCACAGTATTTTTCCGTTTTCGACTTAGCTAGCGGGTTTCAGCAGATCGAAATGGATCCCAAAGATCGTCATAAAACTGCCTTCAGCACACCAAATGGGCATTACGAATACATTCGTATGCCCGAAGGTTTGAAAAACGCGCCAGCTACATTTCAACGGTTTTACGCGGGTTACAAGGTATCGAGGTTTTCGTGTACTTAGACGATATAGTCGTGTATGCGAAAAATTTAGAACAACAGAGGCAACCAAGACTCCGTGGAAGGGTCGACTGATGTATTGCGCTTTATTTTGTACATTTTCTTTACAGGAGCGGTTCGAATAATCAACGTACCAGCGTTGTTGGTTTTCCTCATGTTAATTTCGCGAATATTATCTATGTATTTCTGCGCATGTACGATACAAACACCCACGCGATGGCCACATATAGGAGCACTAGAGAGGAGAAGCGAAGACAGCGTCCCTTTTGTAGCTAGTTTGGCCCCTACATCAGGACCAGGAATCTCCAACGCGCTCGTTCGCCGCCTTGGAGTTAACTCAGTACCGCCTGCTGACTTAGCCGTTGCCAGCACTGATGAACGACCGATCTCTTCGATCCAGAATTGGATGACACAGGCGACCCAGAAGAACAACAAAGGGTCTTATTGGAATCAAAAATCGATTCAGTACACGCAGCCACAACCCTGCGGATGGACTCGGACTTGTCCGACGGGCCAAAATCGAGGGACATTCCACCAGGAGCCCCTGGCGACATTCCTGATGCTGAGACGGATCCAGTCTACACCTTATGGCGGAGGCAAACTATTAGCCTCTATCTTCACCTTGCGGAGTCCAGACATCGTACGCAACGAGGTAAAGCGGCGGTGCTGAGCCTCTAAGTCGGCGAGTTGGGCGCGAACCATCAAGCACGGGCCCGACGAACATCTTACCTCGCATTTGCTATAACTCTGTGTATCAGCCAAATCTAACATAAGCGCCGGAGGGAAAGCGCGCCGCGAAAACATGCGTCTATCACCGCGCGTATGCACCCCCACAACGCCGGGGACGGCAATGGTTCTAAGAGGGGGGGGGGTATTCGTTACGTCCGGATTATTTTTAATAATCCGACCGTGGCTAGGATCTGTTTTCCCTTTTTCTTTACTTTATTTTCGATAGTTTATCAGCTAGGGTGCCTAATTTGTGTGCCTCGTTGGTGCGACGCACTTGGAAGTATCCCAGGCGAGGAACACAAAGAAGGCTATATTTGGCACTTTCAAATAATACAAATTAATCTTCCTTGTGACGATTGCCGTTGGAACTACGTTTGGAAATGTACAGAAATTTGAAACCGTTAAGGTCAAGGAGAGGTATCATAAACATCCTTCGCCGCGCGGTTAAGCAGTGTGACGCACATGGAGGAATCCCAGCTTAACTGCGCAGAATAAAGAAAATGCGATTTTCGCCCTTATTTTACAAGCGGATACCTCTCATACCTGTAAAGCATGCGTCAGCCGGTCCTTCCACGGGAGAATGAGTGCAATAAAGAGTGAAAGTGATTTGTTTGAAATATTATAAAATGATCTGAATGGGAATGAAAGGCGAGGTTTGCGTGGCAACCACTGAGAGTTTGAAAACGTCGACGAACGTCTAGGAACGTTCGAGACAACGGTCGACGGGGATCGTAAACGCGTATTGTCACAAATAGGCAACAAAAACTGCCAAGCAATGTTCTAGAATAAATTCCAAGAATATGTTAACGGATATATGTATATTATTCGATATGCGTGAACTTGCGAAAACGCGAATAGAATGTTCCCGAAACTAATTGAAATTAAAACATCAATCTCTTTGTCACGGAAGCCGGAAAATGCGTGTAATAAAACAAACATCGATTATAAAATACCTTGAATGAATCAAAGCCCTAATACTATTATTTACGCGAATATTATAACAATTAACATAAATAAAACGTTAATCGACACCAGAGTTTGTTCCTAAAAACTTCGTTAATTTATTAAGAACCGAATAAGATCAAATAAAAGTATTTTGAAGATTCTAGAAGGCATAGAAATTCATGAAGCGCTGTAGGGGTAAAAGAGAAAGACGGTCAACCATTAGACAGAGTCAGAAGAAGGTCAAGGAGGGATGAGAACTCGGGAAACGCGCCTAGACAAAACCAATACGCGCGGGCCTTCCCCTTCGACACGTACCCCGATTTGCCAAATGATGTCCCCACTTTGGGCCCATGATCGCGGGTCGAACCCTGAGATACGATCACTTGACTGAGGCAAATGACTCTTCGTCGAAAAATCGCAAGGTACGTGACGGGGAGCCCGTGTCCGCGTAGAGACAGAGTTGTCTACGGTATCGTGAGATCGGATTGCTCGGCAAAGTTCCTCCGTGTAACGAGGCAGAGTGTCGGTAGTGTGTCAATTCGCGATTATCGTGTCAAAGACTCATACGGATACGTAAAATCCTTTCACACTTTTCAATATCCTATCCTTTTCTCTTTCTATTTTAAATCGTCCGTTAATTAATATATTTCTTTTTCGCGTCGCGTTGTATTTCGTATGTTTTGTCAATCGTATTCCGTAATTCGTAATTCGTAACAAGGCTCAAACGCGAACGCGTAGTGCGTGTGCAAATTAGTTCTCATCCTCTCTTCGATTTTCCAGATTTCAGACCATCACCACAGCGTCCAAAATACGAAATTTATCGCAAATATTTTACTTTTTGTATTACATCGAATTGGTGAGTTGCACATTTTATATCGTCGTTAGCACAACGAATCTGGTGTCGAGTGAGGGCAAAACGGCAATCTGAGAGACTGCTAGTCGTGGAAGTATCCAACTAGATCGACCCGTTCTAATCGTAAAAATCGAGGTAATCAACAAAATAATTTTCCGTCTATACGCGCACAAAGACGGCCCATGAGACCGTTAGTTCCTGGAAATATCCAACTGGGTCCGTCTTCTTTCGGATCGTAAAATATAATAAAACAAAGATATAATAAAACACCGAAGTTCGAATCACGATCCTTAAAGTCAGCGTAGCTTTGTCCTGTCAGTTTTCTGCTAAAAGTTCGTTCATTTACTTACAGTAATTTAACATCCGTTCTAACATATTATTTTCTAACATTTTACTCATATATTTTAAACAGCTCGTATACTTTGTGAACTAAACTATTTTGTTGTACCTATTTTTCTCAAAATTATACACATCTTACCCATATTCAACTTTTAATCATTTGCATTCAAACACCCTTAACATTTCCTTATTAACACGCCTACCTTCTTGCACGAATTCACGCGAGGGGCCTCTATAGGACCAGAGCATTGACGAACTCAATAATTATATTCAGAATCTTACTTCAAATTAAACGATTCTTTTTAAATTGTTCTGATCGTTATCGACCTAACATCGTCGAGCGCGATTGGTACTGGAGGCAGCGAATAATACCGTTCTCATCCGCGTATCAATCATTAATTAATTTTCTTTTCTTATTATTTTTAAATTTGTACGTCGCGCGCCGTATCACGCTCGCGACGTAACAGAACTAACGTCCGTGATGATATAAATGTACGTTTTCGCTCCATTTAGCCAAAAAATCGAACTTTAATTGCGCTCCGAAATATTTCAAAGTCCTGGCGGCGTATTGCTTCGCCTCTTAGAACTGATTAGTCGAAAATTTTAACAATCTTATTTTTACATTCTGTACCACTGATCCATCGTTAAACGCTATTAAACTAACGCCTGTGATGATATAAAGGTACATTATCGCTCCATTTAGCCAAAAAATCGAACTTTAGTTGCGCCCCGAAATATTTCAGTCCTGGCGGCGTATTGCTTTGCCTCTTAGAACCGATTAGTCGAGAATTTTAACACTCTTATTTTTACATTCTGTACGACTGATCCATCGTTAAACGCTATTAAACTAACGCCGGTGATGATACAAATGTACATTTTCGCTCCATTTAGCCAAAAAAAGAACTTTAGTTGCGCTCCGAAATATTTTAAAGACCTAGCGGCGTATTGCTTTGCCTCTTAGAACCGATTAGTCGAAAATTTGAACAATCTTGTTTTTACATTCTGTACGACTGATCCATCGTTAAACACTATTAAACTAACGTCCGTGATGATATAAGTGTACATTTTCGCTGCATTTAGCAAAAAAAAGGAACTTTAGTTGCGCCCCGAAGTATTTCAGTCCTGGCGGCGTATTGCTTCGCCTCTTCGAACCGATTAGTCGATAAAATAATTTTTAACAAAAAAAAAATCCGACTTCAAAATGCACTAAAAAGTATAAAATAATTTCCATTTCAATTATATCTGTATTCCACAGCTATTAATACAATCTACTTAATCATTAAATAGGATACTAAATATGTTTCAAAGTTTTCGGAGGCGGCGCAATATTAAAAACTTTTCCTCTACTAGGAAGATCCTAGTTCAGGTGTCGGCAACCAGTGACAAATGACCCATTTGATAATTTCAAGTAAACAATATTCAATGGGAATCAATATACCCATTACGAATTAACTATACTGTAGTTCACGAGTGACCGCACTTAACTCGCGCAGCTAGTGACCTACTGAGGTCTAGGGAGATTTTTAATAGTGCGTGTGATTTCCCTTTACAGCTTGCTTCTTACTTTGCGTTCACATCATGTTTTTCTGGAAAATAGTAGAATTTTCATTGCCTCGTGAAACTTTACAATATCGTCACCGGTTTTCAGTTATCGTACGTCATATATTTCTGCCCACCATTAATATGATCGCAAAGTATAATAAGAAGCAAGCTGGAGAGGGGAATAACACACGTCATTAAAAATCTCTCTAGACCTAGTGAGATGCGCGAGTTAAGTATGGTCTCTTGTGAACTGCAGTATAGTGCATGTACATCAGGACTGCTGCCAATTTCTGATACAATCGTTACAATTACAAATGTTTTCAGCCAGACCTATAATTTTTCTCTTACGACTCATTAATTACCAAGTTTGCCATACCACAATCAAATCGTTATTGGTAGCACCGTTTGTTCGGGTATTTTTAATTTTGCGCCGCCTCCGAAAACTTTGAAATATATTTAGTATCCTATTTAATGATTCCGTAGATTGTATTAATAGCTGTGGAATACAGATATAAATGAAATGGAAATTATTTTATACTTTTTAGTGCATTTTGAAGTGGGATTTTTTTTTTGTTAAAAATTATTTTATTTCACACTTTTTAGTGGAATTAGAGAAACGAACAATATTTGTAGGATGCCTTAAGGTTATATTTCGTTCCTAATGGTTAAGTAAGGATCAACTACTGGTAGTTGATAAAAATAAAAAAAGCAGAGCACCGAATAACATGTTTTTAAATCAGTGTAACTAAATTTTTTTTTATTTAATAAAAACACAAATTAACATAGTTGCCCCTTCCCCTTCCCCTTCCGCCCCTTCCCCCTATTCCCCTCCCCCCTTCATTGACCCCCCGATACCCCCGCAGACGCCGGGATCGGCCTGCCGCTACTCCTCTTTCTGCAATGTATAAAAATTGAAATTAGTAATACTGTAATACTGTTACGTCCCGACTAAGAAAAATTCCATTGTTTTCAATTTCAAAATTACGAAAGCGTCAGCAATCAGGAAGTTGGTTCATTGACTGACCTCCTTAGAGTCACCAGCGTCAACAAATTCTCTCTTCTTCTCGAAACGCTGCGTCGAAAATATGTAGCAATGATAGACATTCCAACAGGTCAAAATACTAATGAATTCTTTCTTCCAAACTATGCGAAATCAGCATTTTCGACTCTAATAAAAAATCCGATTACGGACAATAGGGACACAGTCGGCCATACAGTCGCGAGGTGCGCGGTCTCTCTGTCCGAGGAACGTTTAGTATTGCGAAATACGTCGAGCAGAGTTTCGTGAAAATCAACTGTCACACGAAAAGACTCAGTTCACTCGTTAAATAAAGACTCAAGTTTTCGAACCATCTACAATAAAAAAACTCTTAGTGTAAGGCCATAGTTTCACTCATCAAGAACATTGTCCAACATCCGTACGTCGAGAGGAAGAGAGAGAGAAGGGAGCAATCCATCAAATTAACCGTTTACCGTTTCTGTACATCTAAACATCCTGTGAGTCCAATCAAGATCAGGATTCTCTGTCCTCGGTAATTAAAGGAATCATAATATCTTCTGAATACACGTTATATTTTCATACTTGTGTACCAATCAGACTTTTGTAATAATTCATTCTTTTGTCAAAATATATAATAATTATTTACTCAAATTTTGATCATAATTTAGTGCGTACTTTCCAAACCTTGTATCCAGCGAGCGAGAGGCTTGTATAAGTCTAGACCAAATCCGAATCCTATATTATCTTTCCTTCACAAAGAAGGTGTTTAAGCGTTGCGTCGGAACATAACATACCGCAGAGTAGTCACCTACCACTACGCCTGCTCCGCACGTAACAATACATACTTCGTGGTGGCTTCGCCTCATCCTGCTTTACATCCATCTCTTGCACCTGAGGGAGGGGCTCCTCGCTCGGTCGAAGATCTTCTCGTTGATGAGGGAGGAGCTCCTCCCTCAGTTGCTGCAACTGTTGTTGCTGTTGCTTCTGCAGCTGCTGCTGCAGCACTAACATTCAATATGTAACTAACATTCAATATGTATGTTCAGGAATGATGGGAATCCTGGAAGGATTGCGCCGGTGAAAGAATTGACACTTACTGGTTCGGGTTTCACAAATTGATTAATTTGAGTCACGTTTAAAATTGGGTGAACACGATGATCTGACAATTGATGGTGAACCGTACAATGATCCGCTTTGAATTGTACACGTAAGAAAATGAATCGTCTGAATGAGTTTCAATTACAATTACAATGATTCGTCGTGAAGAATGATCTTACTTGAGTCGAGACATATAGATTAATGATTTGATCTGTCACCTGGTCGGTGGTAATTGAACAATGCTTTTACAATTTTGAAAGGCGAGCTTCTCAGCGCCGTTAATTATATTAATTCGGCCCGCTATGGTGATGGTGCCCGTGAGCGCGTGCGAGGTTGACACGTGGTTGGCGGCTCACGTTTCAATGAATTATTTGTAGGTGAACATTACCTGGTGATCCTGGTCGCTAGCACTGTTGCGAGGGATCGTGAGCAGAAGATTTGACTGGTGGACTGTGATGAATCGCACTTGAACACTTTTTTGAGACGCACGTGGTGATCGGTGTGAATCAGTGATCGATAATGGCGGCGTTGCGCGCGAGCCGGCGAGAAGACCCCTGCTCAAGCGTTACCTAGATGGGCAACTCCCGATCGATAAATCGATCGACCGTGAGCGCCATCATGGCTGAGCGGATTCTCAAACAATGTACTTCTTGTATACTTTTATTATTATATTCACTGAATACGAATCCGGAAACTATTTTTCACCAGTGACTAAAATTTTTCATTATTTCAATTGCGAAATATATAATAAAACATTATCAACTACGTATGTTTAAACATCGATAAAAATGATAAAAATGACATTCGAAATGTAGCAGTACTCAAATATTAATTTTTTTTTTTTAATTGAAGTTGTAGAAGAAATTCTAATTATTTTTAAATTCAAGTTTTAGAAGAAATTCTAATTATATGCATGTGCGATTTCATATCAAGTTTACTGTCGACCAGTATAAATTAATAAAATTATTCGTTTGTTCCCCCATTTAATTTCATTCGTTGTTTAACACCCGAACAACGTTTCTAATAGCAATAAATGGTTCCTACATTCATATTCAGCGCACATTCAACCGTTAGAAAGCAATATTGAATATGAACATGTTAAATAGAAATGAAGGGTTTTATTGATAATGATAATAAAAAAAAGGAAATATCTATTCATATTTGTTAACATATTTGTATTACTTTTTTATTTATTATAATAATTGTAATAATAATAAGAATTTGTTAACAATTCAAAATCTAAAGTTAAATAATGAAAATAATAAGTTATTCTTTGATGTAATAAAAATAGTTTTGTTCAAAGTAACTATAATAATACACCAAGTAAATAAACCGTACCACCAGCCATTAAGAAATATTAATATAGATTATTATATACAACGTAGACAAAAATGAAATATTGCTCGTTTCGTACTTACCCCTTGTTCGAATCACAGATCGTATGAAACTGAGCAGGAATCTCTGACTTCCAAAGGGAGACCGTTGGTGGGGCACATTCCAGGATCGCAGAAATTATTCTCTATGTTTACATTCCTGTTGGTATGTGCGTAGTAGTTTATATTGAACGTAAATATTCGTAAATATTCTATTCGCCACAAATGCGCAAAAACCAAACGGCGTATAGTCAATGATAGAAATATTCATACCCTCTTAATGTAGCCATGAAATGTAGAAAGTATAAGTACAGTAAGTGTAATAAATAAAAAGTGTCTAGTGAACGTTTAAAACAGAATACATACCTCATTTAAAATTGGACCAAATAACTGGAGGTTTTTTTTAATGAGAAGGTACAAGTTTATTTATTCTGATACGTGCTTTTGTCGCTAAAAAAAATTACAATTTGTTGAAATTGTGAAAAAATTGATTTCTACTATTTTCTTTCACGATTTCAACAAATTCAAATTTTTTAAAACGACAAAAGCACATATCTCAGTAAATGAATGTGTATAACTTTACAAAAAACCACAAGTCATTTGGTCGAATTTTGAATGAGGTAATCTGTTTTAAACGGTAACCGAACACTGTTTTATTACACTCAGTATACAACCTGTCGAAATACGTTTTTTTCGATCCAACGCAATCTGTCGCGATGTACTTTTACAATCTGACTGTGGTAAAAAAGTTGAATATTAATCAGTTCGAAGTAAACAAAAAAATGAGCTTCGTGAAGCAAATAAGAGAACGTGAGATATAAAATCATAACGATATGAATATACGAATCAGTGCCAAGATGCATAAAAAGACGCGTGGAAATGTAAATGAATATTAAGTAATGCAAATTTTAATTAAATTGCAAGTATTTGTAAATTTATGTTATATTAGATCCATTTAACATTGCCGTGAGCTTTGTACGTATATTGCAGTGATTTATTTTCCACTTATCGCACAATGTAACGGAATTCTACTATAAGTTTGCCTATTATTGCGATCGTCCTCACAATATAAACATACATAGCTACAGCCCATAGACAGATCGCGTAGTCAGTTGAAACGAAAACCTGGCAACGTTAGGTGTTCAATTGATTGATACATACTGTTATAATTAATTCAATATTTTGAAAAGTGCTGCAAAGGTAGTCGTTTTAACTTCTATTATTTTATTATATCTTTTATAAAATCCAAAACCAACCGCGTCTGCTTGGAGCGACCAATAATTGTTTGTAATAAAAAACAAACGAACCGCGTCTGCTTGGAGCGACCAATAATTGTTTGTAAAAACAAACCAACCGCGTCTGCTTGGAGCGACCAACAATTGTTTTTAAAATAAAAATAAACCAACCGCGTCTGCTTGGAGCAATGGGTAGGCCTACAAAAAATGCATCCCGTATGAGGAAGTATCGTGCGAATGAATCTAACGAAGCCACGCAATTACGTCTCTCTAAAGAACGTGAAAGAAACGCAAAGGCACGGCGTGAAGAAACTATTGACGATCGCCGTTCGCGATTGTCTGCAAAACGAAAATACGCTAGTTCGAAAGTATCGCGCGAAACAATTGACGAAAGAGAACGTCGGCTAAGCAGAATTTCTAATCGTTTAAAAAACGAATCTGCGGAGGAACGATTACGTCGTATCGAATTAATCCGCAGGCGTTTAAAAAACGAATCTGCGGAGGAACGATCACGTCGTATCGAATTAATCCGCAGGCGTTTAGCGAACGAATCTGCCGCGGAACGATCACGCCGTTTCGCATTAATCCGCAGGCGTTTAGCGAACGAATCTGCGGAGGAACGATCACGCCGTTTCGCATTAATCCGCAGGCGTTTAGCGAACGAATCTGCGGAGGAACGATCACGCCGTTTCGCATTAATCCGCAGGCGTTTAGCGAACGAATCTGCGGAGGAACGATCACGCCGTTTCCGATTAATCCACAGACGTTTAGCGAACGAATCTGCTGCGGAACGATCACGCCGTTTCCGATTAATCCACAGACGTTTAGCGAACGAATCTCCTGCGGAACGATCACGTCGTATCGGATTAATCCGCAACCGTTTAGCGAACGAATCCAATGAGGAACGTTCGCAACGTCTAATGGTTGTGAGAAATCGTATGCGGAAAGTACTACTAAGTGAACGTGTCGAATCAAGGAATACACGTTTAAGAAATATGCCTGAACTAGCTAAGAAACGGAGAAAAGAACGTCTCCTTCAGGAAGACTACTTTAAATCGGCTATTAATATTTTTGCTAATGTACCGTGTGCAGTGTGTCACAAGACTTTATATCCGCAGCAACATTATGCGTTACACACGCAGCCTTTCTCTAGTCTAATTCCTGCAGATCTATTAGAATCAGAGAAGATAACAACATGTTCTCGTTGCCTAAATCATCTTAAAAAACATAAAGTTCCATCACAGGCATTGTGGTGGAACTCATGCCTGTACCTATGGAGATAACAGATTTATCGGAAATCGAAAAACAAATGTTGTGCAGAATAGTACCGTTTCTTAAAATCATGAAAATTCAGAATCGCTTCAGTCAGGATTGGTGCAAAGGTCAGGTAGTCCTATTTGCCCGCGATGTGTTCGAAGTAGCCGAGCAATTTCCACTTGGATTGAACGAAACCGGTATAATGATTGTAGTGGAAAGCCTCGAAAATTTGGAGCGACAAAAACAATTTGAAATAGACGTTGGCAAACTTCGTGTAGCTTTACAATGGCTATTACAAAATAATGCTTTATACAAAGATGTACGACCATGTTTTTCTAATATTACCAATAACATTTCGGAAATAGCTGATGTCGTTGAAGAGCCTTGTATTGTAAGAAACGGAAAGGAAGTTGCAGAAGGAAATAATGAATCAATCAGTAGATTTACGAATGTTGGACAGAATGTAGCTATTTTACGAGGCTCGTGCCATCAAGCTAGCGATCGGTTCAGTATTGAATCTCGCGGTAAGTAATGTACTGGTATAGCTGCAGTTGCTTGTGTTGCGTTTCATTTGCTCGACCCTAGTACGTGGTGTACTACATAGTGATGTTGATTATGTACTTTTAGTAGGAGATAAATATTACCGTGATTGCATTGAAGCGCGAAGTAATCCTGACCCCAGAGAAGTCAATGTCGACTATTTAGCCGTTACCGAATTATTGCCACTCATATCATTTAATAACAACAGAGTCAATATTAACATTGGGTATGAAATGGCTGTAAATGGTCATATTGATGTTGATAACGGTGATGAAGGATTTCCAAATTTAAAAAATGGTTTGATTAGGTTTTTTCAACAGTATATGTACGGAATTCTTACTGCAAATTATACATCAGTAGCCGTATCATGCAACAACCACTCGGAGACCACCTGCTATTGGTTGTTTGATTCCCATGCAAGAGGTCCAAAAGGATATAAAGCACCATTACGGGGCGCCTCATGCTGTATGAAATTTACTACTATTGATGTTTTACAGGCCACCTTGCGTCGTAATTTGTATGCGAAAGATGGCAACAGCAATGTATTAAATATCTATTCATTAACATCTATAACAATTGTATCCGGAAGAAATAGATCTCCACTGGTGGAAAGAATGCAACATCTGTCAGTTGGGACAAGTCGAACAGAACCCGACGAAACACGAATTATATTCGAAACAAGCATGTTACGTTCGATTGACGAAGGTGTTCCCAACATCGACAGTGTCGTCTCAGTCAGTAATACTAATAATAACGCAGACAATGACCCGATAGAACTGGCGAATATACATACAAAAACAGCGCCTCCTTTGAACCTAGAGAGAGGGAGAGAAGGATGGAAGAACTGTGCTGGTTCTTCCTGTTCCCGAATGGAAAAAATGGATTTGGAGAGCATCGTGACATCCCAATAACACCACTGGATTACTTCCAAGCTCGTATTCTTAGCAATGACAAACGATTCCAGCGAACAGATTATTTGTTCTTCGCATTATCTGTTGTTGAATACTACCGCGCAAAAGCTAGCATTTCAGTATCATGTAAAATGCGCCAAGGCGAGCATACTCCACAGGGATTAGTAGATAATATACATCTCACGATGAGAAACATAAGAGGATCGGCATCATACTGGAAACGCTGCTGTTCGGAATTAATCGCCATGGTCCGAAGTCTTGGACCGCCCACATGGTTTGCTACGTTCTCTTGCAATGATCTGAACTGGCCAGATATGTTGAAAGCATTACTACTAGCCGATGGTCGCCCAATTACCGAAATCGAAAACCTAACTTTTGCAGATCGACTAAAGTTGGTTCAGAGATACCCTGTAGTTATCGCAAGACAATTCACGCTGCGTGTGAACGCGTTAATGCAATATTTGAGAAACGCAGATTGCCTAGGTGACGTTGTTATCGATTTTTGGCATAGAATAGAATTTCAAAACAGGGGAAGTCCACATTTGCACATGCTTCTTTGGTGTGGAAACGTACCTGATTTCCTTACCAACGAGGGCCGCAACGTTATTGAGAAAGTTGTATCTTGTTCATTGGAGGCAGAAAATCAAGGTATGAGGGACATAGTTCAAAAAGTCCAAATTCATAAACATTCTGCTACATGTTACAAAGATCGTAATAATCGTTGTTGTCGTTTTGGATTCCCCAGACCGATAAGTGAAAGAACGATGTGCTTAGGTCCAGATGACACACTTGCGAACAATGGACGTTTCTGCGTACTTAAGAGAACAGGAAATGAAGCCATGGTGAACAATTACAACCCAACTCTTTTAAAGCTTTGGGAAGCAAACATGGATATCCAACCATGCGGAAATGTTGCAGCTGTCGCATATTATATTGCTAAATACGCAAATAAATGCGAGCCGCAGGACACAGGAAATATTAATAAAGAAGCCATTTTACGAGCAGAACGCCGGAGCGGCACCGTCCGCGATCAACTATTTTTGGTATCTATGACAATTCTATCTCAACGTATGGTTTGTGCTATAGAATGTGCATATCGGTTATGCCATCTGCCCCTTAAAATGAGCTCGAGAAAAGCTGTATTTATAAACAGCTGTCGGCCTGAACAGAGATATAGAATTCTCCGATTCGAAGAAAATGAAACATCATTTTTCAATATCATATTCGATCGTTACGTAAAGAGACCAGACAATCTAGAGGATTTAAGCTTAGCTGAATTTGCTGTCCGATATGAAACAGTTTCAAGTGAATTGTGGACAGAAGAGGATGGAGACGCAGAACTTAGAAATGACGATGAAGAAATATCGAGGTCGAGGTTTATAAAATTGAAGGACAATACCCGAATGCGAATAAGAAAAAACCAGCTGTACTTCGCCACCGATATTATACCTTAAACAGTGATAGGGAAGGATATTTCTATAACTTAATAGTGTGTCACATTCCATTTCGTGATGAAAGTACACTTATGTCCGAAAACGAATCTTCGGAACAATGTTTTCTTCGACGGCAACGCGAGTTGAAACCTATGTTGGGTAACGCAACCGTCAAACAATTTACTCAGGCAGAGCAAATTATTGAAGCGGCGCTCGCCCAGGCTGTTGGTTTGAATGTTGTACACAAAGAAGAAACTAATAATGAACATTTAGGAGAACCAGTCAGAATTCATGCCGACGAAACAGTA
Organism: Osmia bicornis bicornis; assembly: GCF_907164935.1. Taxonomy (NCBI): domain Eukaryota; kingdom Metazoa; phylum Arthropoda; class Insecta; order Hymenoptera; family Megachilidae; genus Osmia; species Osmia bicornis. The sequence continues at coordinate 52,122 of NW_025791109.1, forward strand.
TATTATGATCAAGGTGATTTATATGAAGATCAACAGCAAGAAGAAACACGTGCAATGCCCGAAGACGTATTCCTTAATAGCATTCGAAGTCTGAATATTCAACAGAAAGACTTATTGAAATCAGTTTCCGAAGTAATTGAGAAAGATATTAAACAAAATGATGATGATGAAAATGCCGAACAAATGTTGCTTTTTATTACCGGAGGGGCTGGTAGCGGTAAGTCGTTTATTTTAAAATTACTTGTTGAACATGTTAAACGCTGCTATAATCCTACAATTGATACGATGATAAAACCATCTTTCATTGAAGTAGCTTCTTTGACTGGCGTCGCCGCCCGTCAAATATTCGGAAAAACTTTGCATTCCTTGTTCTCGTTACCTATTGAAAAAGGTACTGCAATGACCTATCGACGACTGACAGGACAAAGGCTCGAACAGGAGAGACGAAAGTGGCGTCATACAAAGTGGTTGATTATCGACGAGATATCAATGGTGTCCTATGAGAATTTGCGAATAATTCATATAAGATTGCAAGAATTCAAAACAAATGATAAACTATTTGGTGGCGTAAATGTACTTCTCTTTGGCGATATCATGCAGTTGCCACCAGTAAAAGGACACTGGTGTTTTGTACAGCCACATTGGTGTACTGCAGAAATTAATTTATGGCACCAATTTTCATTCTGCGAACTGACCATTAATATGCGACAAAGAGATGACGTTGAGTTTATCGATTTATTGCGAACGAAGAAGAATTCCCCTAACCGGAGAGTTCGAAGATGGTGCAGCACTAAGAATATTCCCAACGATAAAATTAGTGGATGAATATAATTCAAAAATGACTGATGAATTAGCAAAATCACATCGAATGTACATCATTGATTCAATAGACGAGTCCCGTGAGGCAGCTACATATGGAAAAAGGCCGCCAGCAAATGTCATACTTGTAATTGTTAATAATTGTGGCGGACTATTACATACAATAACGTTAACTGAAGGATCTCGAATCATGTTGCGACGAAATATATCAATTTCTGATGGTTTGATAAACGGCGCAATGGGAATAGTAAAGAAATTTACATGGCCGGCACTTCGAAGAGATCAACTGGAACAGGGAGAGTTGCCAGACTCAGTACTTATAAAATTTGACGACGAGTCGATTGGAAATAGATTCAAAGATACCGACGGTTACATTCCAATGTCTCCAGTTGTAGCAACGTTTCAAGAGACGAAAGGTTATGGAGACGTCGAGCGCAGAATGTTACCACTTATTCTAAGTTGGGCAGTAACGGTGCACAAATTACAAGGGACTACATTAAACAAAGCAGTAATTGATCTTGGCAAAAAGAATTTTGCAAAAGGCCAAATTTACGTTGCACTTAGTCGTGTTAAAAGCTTAGCTGATCTAGTTTTATCTGATTTAGCACCAAACAAAGTCCTTGTTAAACCTCATGATGAGAGAGCACTCGCAGAAATGCAAAGATTACGACAGTTACTTTTGCAAAGAAACAGTCCAAATCGGCTGCCAGCTTCCGATACGTGAAGAAGAAAGCCAAGCCTTTTTATTATTTTTTATTATATTTATTAGCAACCAATTGCAATAAAAACCGTTCGGAATAAAAAAATGCGAAATATTTTTATAACGGGATCAATCGGGAGACATACTTTAGAAGATGCAAAATGTTTCATTCCAATTGGTCCATCCGTCTCGGAATAATCGACGAACAAATGCAGAAAAAATAACAATAGTTTTTCACGAATATCTTGAAAACTAAAGGTTTCCGTTAATTATGCATAATGAAAAAGTTGTTCAGAATCATGCCCCCGACAATATATTAAACGATCATTGAGGTCATTCTATGTTGAGATTAGAAACTTCCCGTTTTTGTTTTGCAATAATGAAAACCGTTCGGAATAAGAAAATGCAAAATGTTTTTATAACGGGACCAATGGGAAAACATCCTACAAGACGCAAAAGATTTCATTCCGATCGGTCCATCCGTCTCGTAGTAATCAGCGAACGTACATTTAGAAAAAAAAGTCGTTAGGAATAAAAAAATGCAAAATATTTTTTTTACGGGACCAATGGGGAGTTGTACTGTACAAGAGGCAAAAAGTTTCATTCCGATTGGTCCATCCGCCTCGGAGTAATCGGCGAACGTACACCGCACGTACATGAAACAGCACGTTTTTTTGCAATAAAAAGCGTTCGGAAAGAAAAAGCGCAAAATGTTTTTTTAACGGGACCAATCGGAAGATATATCCTACAAGATGCAAAAGGTTTCGTTCCGATTGGTCCATCCGTCTCGGCGTAATCGGTGAACAAAGCCAGAAAAAAAAATATACTCATCGAATTGAGTATCCTCCTCCTTTTCGAAGTCGGATAAAAAGGTCTGTAACGATTTTGCCATACCTCGCACCGTTTCCGAGATATTTACAGATTCACCTCAAGGAAAGGGGCGTCACGCACATATTCCGAGATATTTCTTCTTCTTCTTGTTCTTCTTCTGCACAGCTGCGCTGGAAGTGGCATTTACAGTTCGGAATAGTGAATACAGCTTAGAATAGTGCAGTGTTACCTCAAACAAAGGGCCCACAGTGTTTCTTCGTCCTTATAATGTTGGTGCGGCTTCGGAACTTTTAAATATCTCGATATATCTCGAAATAGAACCGCAAAGCACGCTTGCAGCAAAACATTAGTGAAGCGAGCTCGTATCACTGGTACACTTCCGTAACACTTATAGAACCGCACAGATTACGGGGAGACACAAAATGAACGCGCACACACATGCACCAAAGAAGATAACCTAGCACTTAGTATCCACACAGTCATGAGGCGCCGCGAAGCACAGCAAGGGCCGCAGAGGTAGCGAAATCGTAGGAATTACTGATGTTGCAAAACCGAAGAAAAACCGAAGAAGTTGTAGAAAATCAAGAAAAATCAAGGAAACAAAGAACGATGCAACCCCGCAGCGCCAGATGCCTGGCAGGCAACGGGACCCTCGAACGACACGTCCGACAAGCTCGGCAGCCAGCACAAGTCTCCAACCTAACCTAACCTAACCTAACCTTCTTTTTTTTCGTAGGAATATCTTGCAATAGACCCCCCGCGGCCATGGGGGAGGGCAGCGGGGGAGTGTCAGATTCCTACTGACCAAAACCCCACGGCGACCTCCTCTGGCGTGTGGCAGAGGCTCCGGGACCTGATTACTATAACTCCGGAGCCTCCACCGCCGTGCGCTGAAGGCGCACCTCACCGGGGATGTAACAACTCCCCCAGCCGGCACCAGGGGTCGCACCCGGTGCCAGCTCCATCGCGGGGGAACTGCGTGCAATGGCGGCCGGGCCCCACAGCAAGCACCGCCTGCAATCCCCGCGCCTCGATCTCCTCACAGGCTACGGGGCGGAGCAACCCCCCGCCCGCCGCCGAGGAAGATCAGGCGCAGCACTTCGCTCCGCCGGCTACACCCCGGGTCCGCGTGCAATGGCGCCCAAACAGGGCGCCTGCGGCTCGCCGAGTCGTCCCCCTGTGGGCTGCGGTAAGCCGTGGCCGGCCACCCTCCAGGGGGACTCCCTCGGCTCCGCTGCCCCCCCCCCCCCTGCGGGGGCCGGCGCCACTCCTAACGTGGGAGGGAAATCGCCACTCTCCGCCCGGAGTCACCCAGCACCCCCGAGGCGGACGGAGACGGGCCCCCGACTGAGAGCGGGTTCCCCACCCGCACGCCCCCAAGTCCGACCGGGGTCCGGGCTCATTTCGTCCGGAGCGAGAGGGTACACCGCTACCACTCCCACCCCCACAAGAAACACCCCCCGTAAAATCTCCCCAGGATCTCCCGCTACACTATCCCGTCCCGCATCCGTCGCGCCGGGGGGGCAAACAGCGAAAGCCGCCATCCCCCCCCCCCCCCCCCACCGCCCCTTACGGCGACCGATCCTGGCGACGTCGGCGCGCCCCACGTCCGCGACCTTACCGAGCGGGATCGTACCTTTCACGATCCCGCTCGGACCTCTCATTAAGGCCATGACCTCCTCGCAGAAGGTGGTCACGGCCCTCCATTCTGTCTCGCCGGCAAGCATCTGTGTCCCGACGCCTGCCGGCGAGAGATCCTCCCCTATTTCTGCCGTCAGGGCGTGGCGGGCCACCGCAAACACCGGGCACTCCGCCAGTGTATGTTGTGCGGTGTCCCGCGCCGCCCCGCAGAGCCAACAGTGGGGGTCCATTCCCTGTTCCTCCGGCACAGGAACTCCCCGAACACCCCGTGTCCGGAGAGCACCTGCGTGACCCGGAACGACAGGCCGCCGTGGCCGCGGTCCCGCCACTCCGATATCATCAGCAGGTCCGCCCCGACGGCGCGGCTTCCGGCGGCAGCCCCCTCTGCTAGGGATCTCTGCCACCTTTCCGCCGCGACCAGTCGTGCCTGGCTCTGATGTTCCTCGATCGTCGGCCCCGGCGGGTCTTCCCCGGCCTGGCGGAGGGCTCGCGAATACCAGTATGTACTGGGTTCGACCTCCGCCTGGTACCGGAGTGGGATGAGACCCGCCAGGATCGCCCCCTCGTAGGGGATCGTGCAGTAGCCCCGCACGATCCTGATGGCCAGCCGGCGCTCCACCCGGCGCAGCAGAGTGCAGCTGTGCCTGCTGACCGCCAGATCGCCGGCCCATGTCGGAGCCCCGGTTTGGGCTATGGGCCGGATGATTCCCACGTACAGGCGGCGAACCCTCACTCCCGGCCCCCCGAGGTTGGGCAACAGGCGGCCAAGAGTGGTCGCCACCTGTTCCAATCGGGGAGCCAGGCGGTCGAAGTGAACATCGAACCGCCAGTGGCTGTCGAGATACAGGCCGAGGTATCGAAGACCCCGGCCGATCACGATTCAGCACCCGCCGACCTCGAGCCAGAGCTGGGCCGGAGGGGCTACCCCACGCCGAGGCTCGAAGAACCACATGGCCTCGGTCTTGTGAGGAACCAGCGCCAGACCCAGCCCCCGGATCGCTCTTCACACGATGGCGACCCCCACTGCGGCACGACGGCAGGTCCTCAACCAGTCCCGCCCGGTGGCCAGCAGGCACACCGCGGGCGGGAGGTTCACCCGCCGCGCCGCGTTGTACCCCACGTTCCATAAGGGGGGGCCCAGTTTGGACCCCGGGGGCACTCCGCGGTCGACCTCTCTCCAGTGCAGCGTACCGTCCCGGCCCGTGTACAGTATCCACCTGCCATCCAGGAAGGCCCCGATGATCCTCTGCAGATACGGGGGGACGTTGTGGTGAACCAGCGCCCCCCGTATCGTGCCACGGGGCAGGGCGTTGAACGCGTTTGTAACGTCCAAGGAGAGGCCCAGCGCCAGCCCACCCCGGGACGTGGCCGACTCGGCGGGGGTGCTCACCCGCTGGATAGCGTCGATGGTGCTGCGACCCTCGCAAAACCTGAACTGGATGTCGGCCAGATCGGGGCCAACGCTCGACAGGTGGTGGACGAGGCGGTTTGCGATGACACGCTCGAAGAGCTTTCCCACCTCGTCCAACAGCACAATGGGCCGGTACGCAGAGGGAGAATCTGCGGGCCGTCCGTCCTTTCGGAGGAGGACCAGCCGCCCTTCCTTTCAAATCGAGGAGAACACCCCCTGCTCCAAAGCGGCGCTCAAGAGGCGGCACAGCCTCGGACCTAGGATGCCGGGCGCGATAACCCATGCGCGGCCGGGGATGCCTTCCAAGCCCGGGGCGATGTTCTTGGCCCCGAGCCTTCTGACGGCATCGTCCAGCTGCTGGTGCGTATCATCTGCGAAGCACGTGAGGCTCAAACCGGTCGGGAGCTCGACCCGCAAGTCCGGGTCGTACCCCAGGTCCCAAAGTGTGGGACCTTTCGCAGAACCCTGGGGTACGCCACAGTCCACGTCCCTCTCGTGCATCAGCCCATCCCGGCACCTGTACACAATCAATTGAACTGAATTAATTAATTAATTGAATTGAATTCTTTGAAATTATTGAATTTTGAATTTTCTAATTTAAATGTTGTATTTATTCGTGCGGATGTGATTGCTGTGACAGTTCGCGTACTAATGTGCTACGCTCGGAGGTATTGTATTGTAGTTTAATTGCAGTGTATTTGTTAAGGGTATCATTAGCTCCGTTTTGTGCATTTTATGCATTCGGTGCATTTATATTACTTACTATTATATATTATATATTATATGCTGTATTATGTTATATTATATTATGTTATATTATATTATGTTATATTGTATTATGTTATAATATTGTATTATAGTATTGTTATTGTATTGTATTATACCATGATCATATTGTATTATTTTATTTATGTTATTAATGTTATTACATCCAAGCTACGTTCAATCTACGTTCAATTGCGTTCAGCCTGCGTTCAATCTGTGACCATATGGCATATCGAATTGCATTGAATTAAATTACTTGATACAGATTATTAATATGTGTCTGCTTTATTTTACCAGCTGTGATTATAGCTATGGTTATATCTGTGATGATTATATATACGATTATATTTGCGGTTATATTTATGTGACTTAGTTTAATGGGTCTTGTATTATGGAATTTAGAAGAGTCTATCTGGATTGGATGGATTGGATATCATATGCGTATATTGCGTTTATAATCCCTTTGCATATTTTAAGGGTGGGTTTGATTAACTGATTCTGGTTTCTTGATTCTTAGTTCTTAGCTCCTTAGTTCCTCTTGTAGTATCATGCATTGTTTCTAAGCTTTCGGGGGTTGTTTGGACTCCCGGGCATTGTCAATTAATTGTAGACTATAAGATGTATTATATATCCTTTAGCAATTTAGATATGAATGACGTGTAACGACATTGGTTTATTGTTCGCCGTTCACTATTCACTATCCTTATTCTTTTCTTATTTTTATTCTTGGTCACTTGACATGTTTCAGTGACTTCTTCTTCAATTGAGTGTTACGTTTTACGTTCCATGTTCCTATAATATTATTCACTGCTCTTTTGTAGCTCTTCGTACCCCCCCTCAGGATAATGTTTTGCATACTATGACTAATTCAATTCTAGTGCAGCTGTGACAGTTGCAAATCTGTGTATTTTGAACACTAACGGTACTTTATGCAATCTTTTGTACATTAATTACCCTTTCTTAATTACAATTCTGATTCGGATTTTGATTCTGATTTGGAAAGTGTTAGTTCAGTATTGGTTAATACGGCTGGTGCTCAGGGAGGTATACGCTGCGGTAGTCCGTCCTGCATGGTACAATGTCTATATGGTTTTCTGTACATATTGTAAGCGTCTACTAAGTTGAGACTCGAGGTGTGAAACGCTCCCCCTACTCCACACCTCGAACCCCCGTCTAGTAGTAGTAGTAGTAGTTTCTACTAGTAGTTGTAACCTAGAGAGCGAATAGCGAGAATGCGTGTGGGTCAACTGTATAAGTGTGAGTGTCTTAGTCTGGCCCATCTAGCTCCGACCAATCAGTAGGAGTCTCAACTTAGTGGACGCGTACAGTACATATATGCGTTATGGTTCCTTAAATTCTTTAAATTTCTTGACCGTGGATCTCATATGACATTCTTATAGGAGTGTCTGGCTTGGTTTAGCACCTATATAACTTTTCTATTAATCGGTATTAAAGGGGGTTTAATGGAACTGCATCATTTAAACTAACTATGGTATGAGGAGTTTAATTAATTATCTACATCGGTATACTTATTAAATTGATTATATTTGGAGTGTTTTCGTAACATATTATATATACACATATGTTCATAGTAATTTTGATCTATTGTAGTGTAGTTTAGTTTTCTTGTACCTTTATATTATAATTTAGTAGTAATATGGTTGTATGTGGGGTTTATTATTGATTAGTTTTCACCACGCGCTGTATTGCATCGACTTACCTGTATCAGTATTAATATTAATACCATACTTATCGGAGCGGTATTATAATCCAGTAACAATCTAATCTACTCAATTTATAACTATTTGAATTGTTTGATCTGCCTTATGGTTTATGCCGATTTAGGTCTCATGTGCTCCCCATATTATATCAGATGGGTATTCTCTTCTCCTGTTATCCGTTAATTACACTCTACCTCCACTTCCATTGGCTGGCGTTAGGGCTTCCTGCAAATAGACTAGGATTATGTTACATTTTACATTTAATACTATGGTTAATTTCTGATGTTAACAGTTCTGTCTCTTCCTATTATTCTCATTATGAGGTATATGTTGCTACTTATCTTTATTGATGATTTGCTCGCAATAATTTCTAATTGTTTTTTATTGCCTTCATTTGATCATTGATTGTACTCCATCATGTTCGCTTGCCAACCACGTTGAGGTTGTGGTCGCGTAAATGTTCCTGCAAGTAAATTTAAGTAACTTAATAGTTTCAATGAATGGTTTCAATTATTAGTATTACATTACGCTCACCTATTTATTTTCTTCCCAGCTTTCTTTCTGGTTATACCCTATATTCTATATTTTATACTGTACCTTATTTACCTTTACCTCTGATAATAATTAGTAGCATTCTATGTTATGTTATGTTTGCTTCTCTTCTCTCATGGCTGGCTTGCTATTTGCTATCTGTCTGGCGACTGTATTTTACTTTACGGTTCACATCCTTGGTTTATTTCATCTCAAATTTATGGTTGATCTTGAGTTTAATTTTATGTGATTATATTGTGCGCTAGTGTTTAATGTTAAATATTCCTCTTCTGCTATTTGACTGCTCGGCTGTATGTATGTATGTTTGACGTTTTAGGTTTTGGATGTTTTGTTGGTCATTTGCTTATGTCCAGTTCACATATCCTCGCTTGCCTGCTTGCGTGCAACACTACTTATGTTTACTTCACAGTTTCTCACGTTCTCATATTGCTTACTGTTTCTTTTACTGTTAACTATTCATTAACTGCACTATTGCACTAGATGCATTAGATGCGTATATATATTTATTTCCCGTCGTATTTGTGATTTGATTTAACCAGTTTTAGTATGTTGAGTATGTTTAGTATGCTTATTATGACAGCTGTTATTGAATGTTTGGGCTCCTCTATTCTATTCATGGGCTTCATGTGCTTATTAATTCCTATTCATTATTCATTATTTATTTATTCATTCACTCATTCATTTATTCAGTTATTTATTTATTTATTCTTTACTCATTATTTATTCATTATTTATGGTTGCATATTTGGGGCATCCAAAGCGCTACTCGAAGCGCTATGCTTGTCATGAGCGTGTGTGTGTGTGTGTGTAAAGTATGTATGGGACAGGTCATCGAGGATTGCAGCCTACCAAGATGTGGCACAGTCAACCGGGGAAAGGACTCGCCCCGGGCCCTGGCTGTGCTGAAGAGTAAGCCCTGTTAAAACAGGTGAACACATGGCGCGACCACACGTTGAGCAGGAGCTCCGGTGCCGATCGTTGCTGAAGAAAAATGGCCTGTCCTCGTGGAAGGTCAGGTGGGCGTGATGACATCTAGGATAAGCCACATCATCATTATCAACCAACCATGGTGGACGAAGATGGACACGGTCAGCCGTGGAGATACGATGTCCCGGTTCCTGGCCGTGTCGAAGAGCAAGCTCCTGCCCTGGCAGGTGAACACATGGCGCGACCACTCGGAATGGGCTTACTTCGGTTCCTGGTCGTGGCCGAAGAAAAATCCTGTGCCTTACCGTACAGGTTGAAAATGTCCTACCGCTGGATCGGAGGTGCAACGTCGTGGATCCGCAGATGCCCCATGTGCCTAGCGCATGGCGTTTTTGCGGGCGGCCGCAATAACGCGAAATGCGTTGAAGTGCCGAAGCGTCGTTGTGGCTATACGCTGGTATTCCTCTATGAATTCTAACGAGTGAAAAGGTGCCGGCGGCCACGTTAGGGGAGAGGCTTTAGTGGGTAGTATGTCCAGCCTCGGGAGTGCCCACTCTGGGCTGCCCGTCTAGGTCGCCCCTTCAGGGCTGTGGCCTATGCTTGGGCTAACCTCAACCCTTAAGGGTTGGGTTGCCAGGTTGCCCCCTTCTGGCGTTGCCTCTTTGGGTTTGCCCTCACCTCACGGGCGCCAGGCTGCCCCTTCAGGGCGGACATGAGTCCCAAACTGCCCGGGTCCCCTCTAGCCGAATAGACGATAAGGGGAACAAACCCGCGTGTGCGCAGACGCATTTCCTCTTCCAACTGAACCAAAAAAAAAAAAGAAGGTTTCAGGGGGACCCACGGGTCTGGCCAAGTGTACTAGCTGGGCGGGGAGGTGATACCCCGACGTGGCGCGTCCCCAGGTGGCGGATAGGGGAATGCTCGCCATGCACTTTTCGGAGTGCATGGAGGGTAGGAGTGAAATAAAATAGCTCCCGCGGACCAAACACCAAGGGAAGGAAAACCCACCAAAACCTCCCCTGTGACTGGGGGATAGAATACAGACACGGTAACCCCTGCCTGTCGTACAACGCGACTGAAAGGTGAGCGTTTGCTGCTGTCGAAGTAGCCTCGCAGATGACGCGGGGCGATACTGGTGGGATCTACGGATCGCGGCAGGGCCTCCCTTGCCGGTAAGGCCTGGGTCGGAGAGGCGAAAAGATGGCTGCAGCGTCGTTCAGTTCTCCAGGGGCCAGGCTGCGTGGCGGTCAGGTGCGGGTAGCGAACCCGAAGTGCCCAAGCAATTACACCGTAACCTAGTGGTCACGTTTCGCTGGAACGGGGGGCTTGCCTTCATTGGCCGCCCCGTGAGGATGACAACCGCTATAAAAAATCTCTAGCCCCAAGCTGCGGTACGCGGTGATGAGGGCGCCCCTGGAGTCAGCGCCAGGGGTGGCTGATGGGTGCATCAGTCTCTAGCGGCCAACCCCGGGGTATCGGGCGACCCTCCGGGAGTATTACCCTTACCCGGGTAAGGCGGCTCTGCCCGGGTGGACCCACAGACCGACCCACTCGTGGGAACACTATGGATGACTTGAAACTAAAAACGCCAACAACAACAAACACTGGACGGCACGTACCGATGACGACTGCGGCTGTTCAACAGGACGCGAGACGGGAAACGGGCGCGGAGGATATGGCGCAGCCCAGCACTAGCAGGGTAACGGATGCGCGCCGCCTATCCGTCCGATTAACTAGAGCGGATGTGGAGTGGCCTCCCCTGAGACCGGTACGAGGAGGGGCCGGAGTTTCCCCGGCAGACTCTGATGCCCCCGCATCCAGAGAGAGAGAAGTGGACTTGGACTCGGACGAGTCACTGTCCCTCGGCAGTATCTCTGGAGGCACGGCGCATGAGCAAGAGGAGTCGCCAGCCGACCACGGGCCAGTACGTGTGGCTCGCGGCGGCTAAGCAGAGAGTCCTGGATGTCCAGCGCCGGGAACTTGACCTGCTGGAGGGTAGGAGGGTGCTCGATCCTAACGAGGATCCTATAGAACCGAGTCGGGGTAGCAGGTCCCTCCTGATGAAGTCAAGTCCCTACGCGCGACCTTATTACGCTGTCCTTGGAGTTCTGTCGTGAGATGTCGGTTGTTTCTATTGTGTCTAATGTTTCGCGATTTTTAGCTGTTAGTTTTGTTACCGGACCTCGGTATAATACGTCGAATTTAGTTTTAAGACAATCCTCTCTCGGTAGCGCTGACCAGAAGGTATGTCCGCCTTCCATGTCAATACAGTGTTCATCCGAAAATTTACAAATTGTTCCTGATGCTAAACGTAATTTATCATTATTAAGGCTAACTTGCGCGGTGTATTCTATTAATGTAATTTTTATAAGACCTTGTACATATACTTTATTCCATGTTCCGTAGCTATCGGAATAGGACGCTCCTGTACACGAGCTCTCTATTGCATTTCCTGCTAGACTTATTCCTACGGATTTCGTTGAATTTACTTTTAAATTCGCGATTGTGTGAAAATTATCGTATCTAAATATTCCGGTGTTGTGTATGGATTTACAGTTTTCATGGCTTATGTCTAGAAGGTATTCTTGTATCGCGTTTTCTACTGGTACTAAGTGGCTGAACATTCCGCATCGGAAGATTGTGCGTTGGATCTCTATTTTGCATTGTATGATTGGAGCCGTTCTGAATTCCGCTAATTGTAGGAGTCGTATTGTTGTGTTGGTTATGCTAACGTCTGCATGGTGGAAGTCGCATTCTCCGGTGTGCAGTAAAGAGTATGTCGATACGATCGGGTTCGTTGCGCCGCAATCAAACCCGATTATTGCTTGGCTAATTTTGAATGTGCTGATATAAATTAATAGAATTAACTTCATTGTCGGCTCTTTTCCTAGAAAGAAGGCTTATGTTATTTCCTGTGCTGCTGAATGCTTAATTTGTTCGCGTGAACTGTTTTTGGCTTTCCTTTGTAATTGATTGTTATATTGTTGTTATCACCTATTTTTAGTATTTTGTATGGCCCTAAATACCAATCTTTTTCTAATTTTCCCGGTTTAGGTTCTTTGAGTAACCATACTTTGTCTCCGATTTTAAATTCTACCGGTTTAATGAATATATCGTAGTATTCTTTTGATTTCATTTTTGAGTCTATTAGGTTTTCGCGTGCCATAGTAGCTATGTCTCTCATGTTTTTTATTAGGTTTTCCAGATAATCGTTATGTGTAGGTAACTGTTCTGATTTCTTTAGAGGTTCGGTCGAAGGTAGCCTAGCTGGGTAAGCGAAAACCAGTTCATGCGGTGTGAAATTGTGACCGGAATGAATGCTTGTGTTATAGTTGAATTGTGCTAGCTCCAGAAGTTCATCCCATTCACATTTTTTTGTTGAAAAATTTCTTAAATATTCGCAAAGTGGATGATGTGCTCTTTCTAATGATCCGTTTGATTGAGGTGAAAAAGATGTTGTTTCGATTTTTGAGAATTTAAATCTTTTTGCAACTTGTTTCATGATTTTACTAGTGAAATTTGTTCCTCTATCAGTAAGTACTATTTTAGGTGAGCCAAAAGTGCATATAAATTTTTTTACAAAAGCATCTGCGACTGATTCTGCTGTTTGATCTTTTAAAGGTACTGCTACTAAAAATTTTGATAATTGGTCTTGTATGGTTAAAATGTATTTATTATTATTTTTTGTGACGTTGAGTGGACCGACAATGTCCATTGCGATTTTATCGAAAGTTTTCATTGGTGTGTCTGTTATTACCATTGGTTGTCTAGTTTTAATTCTTTTTAATTTGTTTCTTTGACATTCCTCGCATTTTTTTATTTTATTTTGAATATCTTGTTTTAGATTTTCCCAAAAGAATTTGTCTTTTATTCTATTATATGTTCTATTTACACCTGAATGACCTCCTAGTTTTGTAGAGTGGAATTGGTCAAATATTTTATTTCTGTTCTCGAGTTTTATATATTCTATATTATTTAGGCAAACTATTATTTTAATGTCGGTTTTATCGAAAGTGTTTTTTATTATTTCTTCTATTTCGTTCCAGTTTATATTTAGTATTTTAATATCTTTTGAAATGCTGAAAATTTTTATGTTTTTTCGTATAAGTAAATCTTTTAATATATTGAATAGTTTTATCAAGTTCTGTTTTATTATTTCTGATGATGATGCTATGTTTAGACATAAAATGAAGAGGTTTTTATTATTTATTTCTATTAATTCAATTTCGTTTTCGGACAGACTGGGGTTTATTCTTATATTTTTAGTTTTTATTAGCGCGTTGGTGTTTTTGTCTAGAGGTATGCCTTGTTGCGTGATTATTTGTACTATGTTATCATTTCTAAACTGAATTGAGTTTTTCGTGTAAATTAAATTTTTTTGTTCCTGTTCTTCTATATTGTCTTTTTTTGTTTTATCCGTTCTTTCATTGCTACTACTGTTTGCGGTTGTTTCTTGACCTGACTGTTCTTGAACTTCCTTTCTTGGTCTACCCCTTTTCCTTTTGGCCTTTATATGATCGTCTTCTACTTTATCTTGACTTGGAATTTTCGCGGTTGCCGAGTTTTTGCTGATATCTTTCTTTCCTTGCGCTCTTGTTGTAACGGACACGTGTACGTTGTCCACCGGATTTCTCGATAATGCATCGGCATTCACGTTTTGCTTACCTGGTTTATAAACTATATCGTATTCGTAGTCCGATAATTTTAATCTCCATTTTTGTACTCTAGTATTATTGTCGGCTGTTTTTAGCCAAAGTAGTGGTTTATGATCTGTAACTATTGTAAATTTATTTCCATAAATATAGTTTCGAAATGTTTTTATTGCGAACATTATTGCTAGAGCTTCTTTTTCGTAGGTGTCATATTTGATTTCTGCTTCCTGTAATACTCGTGATGCGTATGCGATTGGTCTGTCTTTCCCAATTTCTCCTTGCGATAGTACTGCACCTAGGGCGTATTTAGATGCGTCTGTCGTGATAACGTATGGTTCATCGAATTTGGGGTACTGTAGTATAGGTGCGTTGCATAATATTTCCTTGAGTTTTATGAAAGCGTTTTGCTGTTCCGTGTTCCAGGAAAATTTTGTGTCTTTTTGCAATAAACTTGTTAAAGGTTTTGCAATTTTTGCGAAATTATTTACGAATCGTCTGTAGTAGCCTGCGAGTCCTAAGAATTCTCTTATGTTCTTGACGTTCTTAGGAGTTGGAAATTTTTGTACAGCTTCTGTTTTTGCTGGGTCGGGTTTTATACCTTTCCCACTTAGTATGTGTCCTAGAAAGCATACTTCCGATTTAAGGAATTCGCATTTTTCGGGCTCAAGTTTTAATTTTACGTCTCTTAATTTTTGTGCGACTGTGTTAAATCTCGTGTTGAGTTCCTCTAAATTTCCTCCAAATATTATGATGTCATCGATGAAAACAAAGCAAATTTTTCCAATTGAATCGCCTAATGCTGTGTTTATTACCCTCTGAAAGGTTCGTGGCGAGTTTCTTAATCCGAAAGGTAAGACATTGAATTCAAATCGTCCCAATGGATGTATGCTGAAAGCTGTCTTATGTATGTCTCTTGGGTTCATCTTGATTTGATGGAAGCCTGATTTTAAATCTACTACGTGATATAGTTTTGCCTGTCCTAATTGGTCGAAGATTTCAGTTATATTTGGAAGTAGATATGGGTCTGGGATCGTTTTTTCGTTTAATTTTCTGTAGTCTATTACCAGTCTCCATCTTTTCTTTCCCTCGGCTGTTTCCTTCTTTTTGACTACCCAAGTTGGGGCGTTAAAAGCACTTTTTGAGTGTCTGACAAAACCGTTTGCGATTAATTTTTCCGTTTCTTGTACCGCAGTTTCTTTTAATTTATGTGGCAAGGGAAATTGTTTTACATATACGGGTTTCTCGTCCGTTAGGTTAATTTCATGTTGTTCCGTATTGTAGGACTCTATTTTATCTCCTTCTAACCAAAATATGTCATTATTTTCTTCGATCAATTCCCTCATTATGGCTTTCTTATCTTCGGATAGGTTTCCTAGCCGAATTTTTTCTAAAAGTTTATCCCGCCGATTTTCCGTTTCTTTGCTTTTCGTCACAGTACCATTTTCCTTGTTTTCTGTAAAACTGATTTTTCCTACTTCTAATATTTCGCTTTCGTCTATTTCTGGTAGGTTTCCTGTTTCCTGAAATCCTTCCAATATGTCTTCTACATCGTATGCTGCATAGTTATATTTGTTTTCTAAAAGGTCAGTTTCGTTTTTGAATTTGATGCTTGTATTTTCATCTACTTTTGTTAGAAATGTTGTGTAGTCGTACGACTCTATTTCGCACTTTCCTTCGTGGCTGTCGAGTACTGTATTTATACTGTTTATTATCTGTCCTGCGTATTTGTTGTCCGTTTCTAAATGTTCTTCGAGATTTGCTGACGTCGTCTGTTCCGTATTTATTATTACATTACTTGGTTCCGTATTTAATTTGTCCACTATGTTTAATAAATGTAGTATATCGTTATTGAAGCTATCGTCTGAGTCTCCTGTCATATTATCCGGTTGCGGAAGGTCTTGGTTTGCATTGTCAATGTCGCTCGAGTTTTCGCTGATTCCTGTTTGTTGCAGTGTTTCCGAATCAGTATGTACGGTTGTAAGTGTGTCATTAGCATGTGTCGTGCCCTGTAATATCTTGTTGATGAAGCATTTCTGCTCATCTGTTAATTCCGATTTAACTGTTTCGACTGTTTGTGAAGATAATCTGTGATTTGTATATGCTTCTCCTGACCTTAATTCAAATTTTCCGTTATTTATTTCTACGTATCCTTCGTCTAGTCTTAATTTTTGTTCGAGGAGTACTTTTATGCCTAATATTCCGTCGTAAGGTATTGAAAAGTCTTCTGGTGCTACGTGAAAGTCAAAATATTGGTAATTTATGGGTATTTTTGTTGCTCCTAGAGTTTGTAATGGTTTATCTGTAATGCCTGAAAGTAGTATTTTCCTATCTTCTAGTATTGCGTTTGCTGGTATCTGGTCCTTTTTTATGATATTTAATTGTGCACCGCTATCGATGAGTAGGTTGCATTCCCCTCTTGTGTAAGGGTTTTCTATTGTGATGTATTGCAATAGATTTTCCAGTCTCAGTGAATACATTGCCATTCTTGTTGATATCTTTTTTTCGTTTATGTTTCGATTGTCGGGTAGTTTTGTTTCAGGAGGTTTTTCTTGTTCTGATTCATTCGGTTTTGTGTTGTCATTAATTTTATATGTTTCGAGCGGCTCATCGTTACTTCTTCCTGTGCGCTCCCTCCAGGAAGAATCTATTCGCTTCCCGCTCTGTGCTGTTGATGATTCTGATTTCTGTAGCATTCCTCTGTTGTATGATTCGTACTTTTGCAAAGGTTGCAGAATTTTCCGGCGCTGTTCTCCAAGCTTTTAAGTTTCCTACATGCGTCTATTTGGTGTCCTGGTTCTTCGCAATAGGAACAGATATCTCTTTTTTGAGCTCGTAGTTCAATGGCTTTCAGTTTTCTACACTCCTTTATTGTATGATTTGGGGTTTTACAATAGTCACAAAATTTTCGCGGTTCGTTCATATGTCTCGGGTTATCTCTATTGCTATTATTATTTCTGGGGTAGTTATTGCTGTTAAAATTTCCATTGCTATTATGATTTCTGAAGTGATTATTGCCGTTAAAATTTTCATTGTATTTATATTTTCTCTGGAAGTTATTATTATTATGGTTGAAATTGTGATTGTCTCCATACGAGTTATTTTACCTACGTTGAGGGTTTCTCAATTCGTGGTAGTCTCCTGACGAATGACCCAATTGGTTGCGATTTTGGTATTTAATTGGGTGTGTCCTTGTTTGGAAAACTCTTGCCCCTTCGCATTCTTCTGCGTCATGGCCTTCTTCGTTGCAGTTTGTGCACATGATTAATTGCAGACCATTGTCTTTCATTAACGGACAGTGTTTTGTAGTATGGCCCAATTTCCTGCAAAGTGGGCACATAGGTGTTGGGCAATTTTCAGCTGTATGGTACCTACTATTACAGATTTCGCAGAGTTCTGTAATCTTTGGGAATCTTGTGCAGGTGTTTGGATCGTGACCACTTCCTTTGCACTTCCAGCATGTTTCATATTCAATTATAAATGGGCATTGGCTGACTGTATGGCCCATTACTTGGCAATATTGGCAATAATTTCCCTTTGATCTATTCATTTTACATGCGTCGATGGAATGTCCCTGGGTGTTACAATATTTGCAAATAAGCTCTATCTTGTTTCTGGTGAATTTGCAATCGTATGATACGTGGTCTCTGTTTTTACAGTATACACATGCCGCGTTATTACAAAATAATGCTTCGTGGTTTGGCTCTCTGCATATTTGACACGTGTATGTTACTGGGTTTGTGTCATATTTCTCGAGACTGCATAGTACACTAGCTGAGTCGCCTCTCAGTATGTTTTGTTTCTTTAACCTCGATTCGATGTCGATGGCCTCTTGTATAAGGACGTTTAAATCGTCTTTCTGCTTTAACTCTATTCTAATTTCCTGCTTTAACCCGTTTCTAAAGCTTTTTTCTGCGTCGTTTTTTATCGTCCTGTCAAAGTCCTGTATGATTTGTTGATTTATGCCTGTTTCCATTCTTTTTAATTCTTTAATTTGTATTACTAGTTCCTGTAATCTATTCCCGTAGCTGAGTACTGTTTCGTCTGGTTTTTGTGTCAATTCCGTTAATTTTCCATATAAACTGTGTATGTTTTCGGTAGATGGGAATAATAACCTTATTGCTTGAATAAAATCATTTACGTTATTTATCGGTGAATTTATTAGTGCCTTGTATACTTCTCCTTTTAATTTAATTTTTAGAATCGGGATTAGACCTGGTTCATCTACGGGTGTTATAATGTTTTTAGCATGCTTTAATTTTTCAATGTATTCTATGACCGAAATGTTTTTCCCATCGAATTCTGGTATTAAATTTGCTACGTATTTTAGAGGTAATCGAAGAGGTTGGATTTGATTTTGCTGGTTTGTCATTTTATTTCCCGGACTTCCACAGATGAGTGTTAAATTTCCTTCGCTACTTTCTCCGTCCAGATTTCCTATTAGGCTTGGCTGTTCTGTAATTCCTTCAATTTCGAGTAGGGATATGTCGTTTTTGTAACTGTTGTTTATTGTTTCGTTTAATGTTTCGGTAGTGTTTCTATTATCTTGGGGGCTTATTCGGATTAGTGGGGAAGTGAAAGTTCCTGTTTGTTTGTTTTTATTAGCTGAATTACTTGGATTGATTGTAAATCCTATGTCTTTATCTTGCCAACTGGCACCTCCGTTATCGGTTTGGTTAGTGTTTATGGTTAGATTCTTTACGTTTTTTGTTCTGGGTATTGCACCTAATTCTGTATTCGCGTTTGATACCTCGGTTGTAGCTTTTGGTGTGAAGTCAAATGTTCTTCGTTCTGTTGGTGAACGTGGTGTTTTACGGCTTTGTAAAAAGGCTGATGCGTGATTACGATCTTCTACAATACTTTTGCGTTCAGGATTTTCTTGTGTCCTGCTTCTTGTTAATCTATTTTCGTCTTTAATGTTTTTGTTATCCGTTGGCTTAAAATTCTTATTATTCATTTGAAAGTTTCATTATTTGTAATTATTTAGTGAATAAATGAGTTAATTTTATGTTTAGGTGAATTTTATGTCTACTTTGTAGCAGTATCTCAATGAATTGATAATGTTGTATATTGAAATTGATTCGAAAGTGAATTTCTTGAATTTTTGTTGAAGTTGCAGACAAAGATTTATATTCTCGAGTTAGATTTTTTTATGAGTCTACCCTATATTACACGTTAGTAGTGCCTGTTGGCGTTCGATTCGTATCGGAACCACTGTAACGTCGCGAAGTCCTCCCTCTGACTGAGTTCTCCGCGTACTTTTGTATGATTTAATCTACGTTGTTAGTTAGGTAGAGGTTCTTACTTACCTTTCGCTGGGCGAGGATACATGTAGAAATAAGTCGTCCTGGTGGATGTAGACAGTAGGGTAGACGTTTAATTGAAGTTCACACACTTTCGAGCACAACAAATGTTTATTGGTATTTCGTACAGTTCTTAACTTGCGCGTGTTTTACAATTGACGAGTTGCTCTGTCGGGTCTCTGGGTCCCGTAGCAGAGTCGTATTTTGCGGATTTTGTACGCGTGTTAGAATAAAATCCGGATTCGCGTTAACGGACTGGCCGATTCTGAACGAGTTTCACGGAAGTGATCGGGTCGCGATGACTTTGAGTCTGCACTAAATTTGATCTGATACGAGTTCTGTACTATAGTTGGTCTGTACTCGGGCGATTTGGTCTCGTTATTATATATTGATTAATGAGGTCGACTTTTGATTTGGCAATTCGGGTGAACCACCTCGTCCGGATCGTCAGCGTTCTCGCCGTACGACGACCCAGCTGAGTTGCTCACTCAGAATTTTTGCGGAGCGATGAATTTGGATGGTGCAATAGAAGTTCAAAGAATTTGTATCGCGAAATGTAAGTTTAAAGAATCTGTATAGCGAAATATAAGTTTAAAGAATTTAGGTCGCGAAATAGCGGCTTAAAGAGTTTGGGTGGCGAAATAGAAATTTTAAAGAATGCGTCACAGGACGTGACACCCTCTAGCGGCACTCAAAAAGTTATCCGCCTCTGGGAGGGTTCTGGTCGGGTGGTCCTCGACACAGGCGCTACCACCGCGGCAATTGCAGTGCTATCGCTGCCTGGAAAGAGGGCATGTTAGGTAGAGATGCACATGCGAAGCTGATAGGTCCAACCGCTGCTAGGCGTGCGGAGAGTCGGGCCACGTGGCCAGCAAGTGTAGCGCCACCCCGCGGTGCCCCCTCTGTGTGGACCTGGGGCGGCCCACGGGGCATCGATTGGGGGCAAAATGTTGTGCCCCCTCCTCCTCCCAGAGGAAGAAGAAGAGTGCCGTTGAAGGGGCAGGAACAGCCCCCAAGGAACAGGCATCAAGGACCAAGCCTGCGGAGTCGAAGAAGTGGGGCAAGAAAAATCACCCTGCCACGTCGGCGAGTAAAAATGCCGCGGAGGCGGCTCGTAAGGCCTAGGTATGGGGTCCAAGGGCCCTATACTTCAGGCCAACTTGAACCACACGGCCAGGGCTCAGGATATGTTGTTCCAAACCCTGGCCGAGTGGAAGGCTGGGTTGGCGGTGGCCGCGGAGCTGTACCGAGTCCTCGACAGACCAGATTGGTTCGGTGACGAGGACGGCTCCGTGCCCCTACACCCCGCCCCACTGGAACGGGGCCGGGTGTTCGTCGGCGTGCTGTGGGGTGAAATAGCGGTGGTGGGGCTCTATGCCCCGCCCAGATGGCCTCTCGCGCAATATGAACAGTACTTAGACCGGGTGGGGGACCTTGTCTCCCGTTGTTCCCCCCTGCCAGTGCTAGTCCTCGGGGACTTTAATGCCCATGCGTCACTTTGGGGCTCCCCGAGGACAAACGCGACAGGCAGGGCGGTCGTAAATTGGGCGACGGGGCTAGGACTCCACCTGCTCAATGTGGGGTCCGTTAGCTCCTGCGTGCGTGCCTAGGGGGAGTCTATAGTCGATTTGTCTTTCGCGACTCCCCTGGCCGCGCGTATGGTGCAGAGATGGAGGGTGGTGGAAGAGGCGGTCACACTTAGCGACCATCTATACATCTGCCTCGACCTTACCACCACCGCCCGCCGCCCCTGTGGACCACCACCGCTACGGTGGGCGCTGAAGAGAATGGACGAGGACGTGCTGATGGCTGCAGCCCTCGCTCTGGCCTGGCTGCCAACACCTGCCGGGCCGGTCGCGGACATTGGGGAGAAGGTAGAATGGTTCCGGGGAGCCATGAAGGCGGTGTGCGACGCCGCCATGCCCCGGGCCAAGAACCTCCCCAGCGGGCGGGACCCATGGGGGCGCCCATACAAAATGGTGATGGGCAAGCTTAGGCCCTGGGCGCCCCCGGTCACGGAGCGCCTCGACCCCCAATTTTTGGGGCGGGTTGTCGACACTTTGTTCCCAAGAGAGAGGGAACACACCCGCACCCCGCCGGACCACGAGGAGGTGGTTTGGTCCGACGAACTGGGGGTCACGGAGGAGGAAATGGCCGGGGCGATTAAACGGATGGGGGCCCAAAACACTGCTCCGGGCCCCGACGGCGTCCCCGGCCGTGCCTGGGTGAAGGCTCTACGCATCCTCGGTCCGAGATTGAGACGCCGCTTCAGCGCCTGCATTACGGAAGGAGCCTTCCCAGAACAGTGGAAGACGGGGCGGCTAGTCCTCATCCGGAAGGATGGGCGACCCGCCGACAGTCCCTCGGCCTACCGGCCCATCGTGCTGTTGCACGAGGTGGGGAAGTTGTTCGAGCGGATTCTGGTATCCCGCCTCGTCCAGCACCTGTCCCAGGAGGGTCCCGACTTGGCCGAATCGCAATATGGCTTCCGGCGGGGGCGCAGCACTATCGACGCAATCCAGTCGATGCGTTGCCCCAGTTCCGGGGCAGGGTGGCGTTATGCGTTAGTCTAGACATCGTCAACGCCTTCAACACCCTGCCTCACGGCACGATAAGGGGGGCGCTGATGCGCCACAAGGCGCCCCCCTACATGAGGAGGATCGTCGGCGACTACATCCGGGACAGGAAGATAGTGTACAGGGGCCGGGATGGCCAGATGCATGAGAGGGACGTGGACTGTGGCGTACCCCAGGGTTCTGCGAAAGGTCCCACACTTTGGCTCCTGGGGTGCGACCCGGTCTTGCGGGTCGAGCTCCCGACCGGTGTGAGCCGTACGTGCTTCGCAGATGATACGCACGTGTTGGCCGTCGGTCGGGGGTGGAAAAGTACTAGCCGCCTCGCCGAGATTGGCGTCGCTGCCGTTGCCGCGGGGATCCGGCGGCTGGGGCTTCAGCTAGCTCCCCACAAAACCGAGGAGATGAAGTTTTACTCGCCTCGGCGTGGGGTTGCGCCACCGCCCCAGTCGGTGGTCCATGTGAGTGGAGTCGACGTCCAGGTGGAGAAGGGCCACAGTTACTTGGGCCTCCACCTGGACAGCCACTGGCGCTTCGAGGAGCACTTCGGTCGTCTGGCCCCCCGACTAGACATGGCAAGCAACGCACTTGCCCGTCTACTGCCCAATATCGGGAGGCCCAACGAGAAGGTTCGCCGTCTCTACGTGGGGCTCGTGCGGAGCATGGCCCTTTATGGTGCGCCCATATGGGCGAACGCCCTGATGGATTCCCGGCGCAGCCAGCAACTGCTGCGCCGGGCTGAGAGGAGAATAGCCATCAGGGTAATCAGAGGTTACCGCACGGTCGGCTACGAGGCGGCGATGACCCTGGCGGGGGTTGTCCCCTTCATGTTCCAGGCAGAGGGTGACGCCAAAGTCTTCTGGCGTCTGCGTGCCCTTCGTCTGGACGGGATCCCGCCAGAAGAGATGACCGAAGCTGTTGCTAGGATTAGGCGCCAGGCCCGACAGAGAGCCCTGGGTCGGTGGCGACGCGAGCTCGTCGAGAGCGGCGCCACCGCCCAGCGCGTAGCCGGGGTAGTCCTTCCAGTGCTCAGGAAATGGAGGGACCGCGGCCACGGAAGGCTTACGTTTAGGACCACACAGGTGCTCACCGGACACGGTTGTTTCGGTGAGTTCCTGCACTGGATCCGGGCGGAGGGGACGACAGCATGCCATCACTGCGGGGCGGGGCGGGACACCGCGCAACATACCCTGGAGCACTATTCCAGCGTTTGCGCGGACCCGTCACGCCCTGCGGTGCGAAGTTGGTGGTGATCTCTCGCCGGCGGCACTTGTGAAAGTGATGCTCGCCGGCGAGAATCAGTGGAGGGCGGTGACCGATTACTGCGAGACGGTCATCGCCCTGAAGGAGGAAGCGGAGCGGGGTCGGGACAGAACCGACCCCATCCGCTGAAGAAGGAGGCGGCGTCGTCGGGGGAGACCCCCTGACGGTGTCACCTGCGGGAGATGGGGCGGTGGGCCGTGAAGATGTTACATACCAGGCCCACCGCCCCCAACGGGGAGAAGAGGAGGGGGGAAGCACCCGCCCCCCTGAAGAGGAGTTCTATGGGGGGATACCAGTCACCCCCCGGAAGAGGAGCACCGATCCAAACACCGATCGCGCGACCCCGCGAAACTTATGCGGGTCGCAGGGCCGCAGCGGGCCTGGACTAGGGCTTCGGTCCCTATTGCATGCGGCCCGAGGAGTGCCGTCATCGGGTGTGGCCCCCGATGGCGGCGGAGTTTGGCACGTAGGGGCAGGGCCAAAGCTAGACCCTCTCCCGAGCAAGGCGGCGTCAACGCGCCATGGGTGTTTGGGCCCCGGTGTTGTTCGTCAGAGGTCCCGGGGCCCTCCCCAACACCCAGCGTAGACCACCGTGGGGATTTAGCCGGTAAAAATCCGGCACTACCCTCGGCTCCTCCCCAGGGGGGCTGAGGGCGTCTTTCGAAGATTTTCCCCACGTAAAAAAAAAAGGTTAGGTTAGGTTGGATTCCCGCACCACGGATCTACCTGGTTATCCAGAATAGGCGGGGAGGTGATGCCCCGACGTGGCGCGTTGCGGATAGGGGAGTGATCGCCATGCACTATTCGGAACGCATGGAGGGTAGAAACGATAGCTCCCGCGGACCAATCACCAGGGAAGGAAATCCCATTAAAACCTCCCCTGTGACTAGGGGAAAGAATACAGACACGGTAACCCCTGCCTGTCGTACAAGGCGCCTGAAAGGGGGACGATCGCTGCCGCTGGAATGTCCTCAATGAGGACTTGGGGAGATGCCGGCGGGGTCCTTGGGCTACGGCCTTTGGACTCTGGAAGGTACTACCATGCCGGTAAGGTCCAGGGCTGAGAGGCGATGAAGGTTGCAGCGGCGTCGTTGAGTTCTCGAGGGGCCAGGCTGCGTGGCAGTCTGGTGCGGGTAGCGAACCCGGAATACCCTAGCAATTATACCGTAATCCAGTGGTCACATTTCGTTGGAACAGGAAGCTTGCCTTAACCGGCCGGCCCGCGAGGATGACAATCTCTTCAAAAATCCCTAGCCCCAAGCTACGGTACGCGGTGAGGAGTGTGCCCCTGGAGTTAGCACCAGGGGTGGCTGGTGAGTGCACCAGTCGCTAGCGACCAACCCCGGGGTACCTGGCGACCTCCCGGGTGTATCTGCCTTACCCAGGTAAGGCGGCTCTGCCTGGGCAGACCTAGGATCCGACCTACTCGTGGGACGAACATGGAGAATTCTACAAACCAAAAACAAGACGCAGGACGGGACGAAACGATGACAAATCAGGCAAGGAAACCTGACACGACCGGGGCGCGACCGCACAGGGGTGGGCCGTGGACGACCCCACCGAGCACGAGGCCCCGGCTGCCAAGGGGGGGGGGCGGGTCGTCGGGGACGGCCGCGCTCATGGATGGCACCGCTGCCTTCGTCGCGCGGAGCGTGGCCGACCTCGGGCTGGAGCTCGTCGGGGAGCGGGCTCGGCCCCGCCCCCCGGTGGGCGCCGCCGGGTGCCCCCCTCCTGCCACCTATGGACGGCAGGGGAAGGGGCAGAGGCAACAGCGCGGGGATCCCACGACATCCGGGGGAACTCCGCAGCCCCAGAAAAAGGGCTGGGACTCGCGGGCCTTCCCGCACTACGGCCTCTTCCGGCTCGTCCGTTGCCGAAAGGATGGCAAAAATCCAGGAGGACCACCACCAGGAGACCGAGGCGTGGTCCAAGGTGATAGGCCGCAAAGCCAAGAAAGCAGAGGCGGCGAAGAAGAAGGGTGTGGAGATGGCCCCCCCTCCGTCGCCGGCGAAGAAGACGGGGAGGAGGACGACGGCGGGACGACAAAACTCCCAGCCGCACGAAAGGAGGGAACCGCGGGGGGCAAGGCGACAAAGGAGGCACCAAAGAAGCCCCGCCTCGTCCGCCCCCCGAAAATCTCGGCGGTAACGCTGACGGTCGCGCCCGGGGCGAAGACCACCTGCTGTGAGGCCATGATCAGGGCCAGGCAGGAGGTCGACATCGCGGAGATCGGCATCACCGATCTCCGGCCCAGGCGCGCGGCCACCGGCGGTCTCTTCCTGGAGATCGCCGGGACGGAGAGGGCGGCAAACGCGGCGGCCCTGGTTAGCCGCCGCCTCGGCCTGCCCAGCCTTAACGCGTGCCCAGTTAAGATGGGCGAGATCCGCCTCATCGGGCTCAACGATTCGGTCACCCGGGAGGAGGTAGCAGCGGCGGTGGCGAGCGGAGAAGCCTGCACCGCGGAGGAGGTCACCCTCCTCCCTGGGTGGGGGAGATTCGCGCCCCATCCCGTGGCCTGGGGAGGGTCTGGGTGAGGTGCCCCCTTACCGCAGCCAACAAGGTCGTCGACGCGGGGAGGCTGAGGGTCGGCTGGTCCACAGCACGGGTCGAGGCCCTGGCGGCTCACCCCCTGCAGTGCTACCGCTGCCTGGAGACTGGACAGGTCAGGCAGCGGTGCCCCTGCGGGGTCGATCGTTCAGATCGCTCCTTCAACTGCGGCGATCTGGACCATCGAGCCAGTGGCTGTACGGCCCCGCCGCGGTGCCCCCTATGCACCGATTCAGGGCGGCCCGCGGGGCACAGGATGGGGACCAGAGGATGCCCGTCGGTCTCCGCGAAGAAAGGGCGGAAGAAGTCCGCCAAAAAGACGAGCGCGAAGCAGTCCCGGCTGCATCGCCCACTGGGGTAGCGGGCCCCAGCAACGCAGGAGCAGCTGTGGAGGCAGCGGTGGAGCCGGCGCGCAATGGGGCCTAAGGGTCCTTTCCTGCAGGCCAACATCAACCACTCGGCCGGGGCGCAGGACCTTTTGCTACAAACCCTGGCCGAGTGGCAGATTGAGGTTGCGGTGGTGTCGGAGCCGTACTGGATCGACCCAACTGGTTCGGCGACGCGGCGGGCTCCGTCGCTATCGTCCTGCGGGGTCGGCACGTCCCCCCGCTCGCCGATGTCTTAACACGGGGGCGGGGTTTCGTGGCCGTTGACTGGGGGGCGTAGCAGTGGTGGGCGTGTACGCGCCGCCCAGCTGGTCCCTGGAGCTGGTCGAGGAGGTCCTAGACCGGGTGGGGAGCGTTGTGGTTAGCTCCCACACCCGGTACACGTTGGTCCTCGGGGATTTCAACTCCAAGGCCGAAGCCTGGGGGTCCCCGAGGACCGACGCGAGAGGAGGGGCGGTACTGCTCTGGGCGTCTGGCGCGGTGCTCCTGCTCCTGAACAGGGGCTCCGCCAGCACCTGCGTTCGGGCTCAGGGGGAATCATTTGTGGATCTGGGCTGGGCGTCCCCTGTGGCCGGGCGCATGGTGCAAAATTGGAGGGTGGCGGCGAGGGAGACGCTGAGTGATCATCTGTACATCAACTTCGGCTACTCCCTCCCAGCCGCCCCCCGGCCGGCGCGTGGCCCGACACTGCGTCGCTGGGTACTGAGGAGGCTGGACAAGGACATGCTGACGGCCGCAGCCCTTGCCGTGGCCTGGCCAGCTCTTCCGGCCGGGCCGGTCGTGGAAGTTGAGGGGGAGCCCAAGTGGTTCCGGGAGGCGATGACCGCAATATGCGACACCGCCATGCCCCGGGCCCCGCGCCTGCCCCCACCCCCCGGAGGGCGGTGTACTGGTAGTCGGGCGACATTGCGGATCTCCGATCCGAGTGCCGGCACGCCCGGCGCCAGTGGCAGCGCGCCCGAAGGGCTCGAGTCCGCGACCCGGCGAGGGAGGATCTGCTGTGGGGCACATACCAGTTCTTCGTGGTAACCCTGAGGCAGGCCATCAGGGACGCGAAATCCAGGGCGTGGGAGGAGCTCCAGGGCTCTCTGGACGAGGACCCGTGGGTGCGCCCCTATCGGATCGTCATGGGCAAGCTCCGCGCACGGGCGCCCCCGGTCTCGGAGAGCCTGGACCGCAGCTGCTGACACGGGTAATAGACACCTTCTTCCCCCGTCCCGGGGGAACGTCGCACCCGCGCCACCAACAAGGGCCGGCGGAGCCGACCTGGGGGTCACAGAGGAGGAGCTGGACGATGCCGTCAGAAGGCACGGGGCCAAGGAAACCGCCCCGGGCCCGGGCGGCTTCCCCGGCCGCGCCTGGGTTATCGCGTCCGGCATCCTAAGTCCGAGGTTGTGCCGCCTCTTCAGCGCCGCATTGGAGCAGCGGGTGTTCCCCTCGCTTTGGAAGGAGGGGCGGCTGGTCCTCCTCCGAAAGGACGGACAGCCCGCAGATTCTCCCTCTGCGTACCGGCCCTTTGTGCTGTTGGACGAGGTGGGAAATCTCTTCGAGCGTGTCATCGCAAACCGCCTCGTCCACCACCTGTCGAGCGTTGGCCCCGATCTAGCCGACATCCAGTTCGGGTTTCGCGAGGGTCGCAGCACCATCGACGCTATCCAGCGGGTCCGCACCCTCGCCGAGTCGGCCACGTCCCGGGGTGGGGTGGCGCTGGGCGTCTCCTTGGACGTTACAAACGCGTTCAACACCCTGCCCCATGGGACGATACGGGGGGCGCTGGATCACCACAATGTCCCCCCTTATCTGCAGAGGATCATCGGGGCCTTCCTGGATGGCAGGTGGATACTGTACACGGGCCGGGACGGTACGCTGCACTGGAGGGAGGTCACTGCGGAGTGGCCCAGGGGTCCAAACTGGGCCCCCCCCTTACGGAACGTGGGGTATAACGCAGCGCTGCGGGTGATCCTCCCGCCCGGGGTGTGGGCCACGGTATTCGCAAATGACTACTACCTGCTGGCCACCGGGCGGGGCTGGTTGAGGACCTACCGCCGTGCCGAGGTGGGGGTTGCCATCGTGCGAAGAGCGATCCGGGCGCTGGGTCTGGCGCTGGCTCCTCACAAGACCGAGGCCATGTGGTTCTTCGAGCCTCGGCGTGGGGTTGCCCCTCCGGCCCAGCTCTGGCTCGAGGTCGCGGGTGCCGGATCGTGATCGGCCGGGGTCTTCGATACCTCGGTCTGTATCCCGACAGCCACTGGCGGTTCGATG
This sequence comes from Osmia bicornis bicornis, assembly GCF_907164935.1. Classification (NCBI taxonomy): domain Eukaryota; kingdom Metazoa; phylum Arthropoda; class Insecta; order Hymenoptera; family Megachilidae; genus Osmia; species Osmia bicornis. Next base: position 80,472 of record NW_025791109.1, read on the forward strand.
TTCACTTCGACCGCCTGGCTCCCCGATTGGAACAGGTGGCGAGCAATCTTGGCCGCCTGTTGCCCAACCTCGTGGGGCCGGGAGTGAGGGTTCGCCGCCTATACGTGGGAATCGTCCGGTCCATAGCCCTATACGGGGCTCCGATATGGGCCGGCGATCTGGCGGTCAGCAGGCACAGCTGCACTCTGCTGCGGCGGGTGGAGCGCCGGCTGGCCATCAGGATCGTGCGGGGCTACTGCACGATCTCCTACGAGGGGGCGATGGTCCTGGCGGGTCTCATCCCACTCCGGTACCAGGCGGAGGTCGAATCCAGTACATATTGGTATTCGCGAGCCCTCCGCCAGGCCGGGGAGAACCCGCCGGGGCCGACGGTCGAGGAACACCGGAGCCAGGCCCGACTGGTCGCGGCGGAAAGGTGGTAGAGATCCCTAACAGAGGGGGTTGCCGCCGGAACCCGCGCCGTTGGGGCGGTCCTGCCGATGATATCGGAGTGGCGGGACCGCGGCCACGGCGCCCTGTCGTTCCGGGTCACGCAGGTGCTCTCCGGACACGGCGTGTTCGGGGAGCTCCTGTGCCGGAGGAACAGGGAATGGACCCCCCAGTGTTGGCTCTGCGGGGCGGCGCAGGACGCCGCACAGCACACGCTGTCGGAATGCCGGGTGTTTGCGGTGGCCCGCCAGGCCCTGACGGCAGAAATAGAGGACGATCTCTCGCCGGCAGGTGTCGTGGGGCAGATCCTTGCCGGCGAGACAGAATGGAGGGCCGTGACCACCTTCTGCGAGGAGGTCATGTCCCTCAAGGAGAGGTCCGAGCGGGATCGTGAAAGGTATGATCCCGGTCGGTGAGGTCGCGGACGTGGGACGCGACGACGTGGCAGGGATTCGCCGCCACAAGGGATTGCGGGGAGGGGCGATGGCGGCTTTCGCTATTCCCCCCCCCCCCCGGCGCGACGGATGCGCGACGGGGTAATGCAGCGGGAGGGCCCGCGTGCCCTCCCTCCTCCTGGGGAGATTTTACGGGGAGTGTTTCTTGTGGGGTTGGGAGGGGTCGCGGTGCACCCTCCCGCCCCGGACGAAATGAGCCCGCACCCCGGTCGGACCCGGGGGCGTGCGGGTGGGGACCCCGTTCTCAATCGGGGGCCCCTCTCCGACCGCCTCTGGGGGGCCGGGTGACTCCGGGCGGAGAGTAGCGTCACCCTCCCACGCTGGGAGTGGCGCTGGCCCCCTCAGGGGGGGTGCAGCGGAGCCGAGGGAGTCCCCCTGGAGGGTGGCCGGCCACGGCTTACCGCAGCCCACAGGGGGACGACTCGGCGAGCCGCAGGCGCCCTATTTGGGCGCCATTGCACGCGGACCCGGGGTATAGCCGGCACCGGAAGCCGATGGAGCGAAGCGCTGCGCCTGATCTTCCTCGCGGGCGGGCGGGGGATTGCTCCTCCCGGTAGCCTGTGAGGAGATCGAGGCACGGGGACTGCAGACGGTACGGGCTGGGGGCCCAGCCGCCATTGCACGCAGTTCCCCCGCGATGGACCCGGCACCGGGTGCGTCCCCTGGTGCCGACTGGCGGAGTTGTAACTCCCCCGCTGAGGGGCGCTTTCAGCGCACGGCGGGGGAGGCTCCGGAGTTATAGTAATCAGGTCCCGGAGCCTCTGCCATACGCCAGAGGATGTCGCCGTGGGGTTTCAGTCAATAGGAATCTGATACTCCCCCGGTGCCCTCCCCCACGGGTGGCGGGGGGTCTTATGTAAGATTTCCCCACGAAAAAAAAAAAAAGGTTGGATTCCCGCTCGTCGCGTCGAGGAGAGCGGACGTGTATCGTGGTCGCTCCGTAGTTAGATTTTCAACGCGGTGGATAGCGGATTAGTTATCTAGCGGCTTATCTATGGATAGCTGCTTCGTTTTTTGGTAAAATCATATTTATTATGTGTTCGGAAGTGCTATTGTGTCGGTTTTTGATTAAATATTGTGTTAATTTATTGTTAAATAACGAAAACGTGAAGTGCGTGTTACGCGGCATTTTGACGTCGCGTTTCCGGTGTTCAGGGTGTTAATTATAAACACTGGACATTATTTAAGGATAATTTTCGTAAATTGGAAACGATTCGCAGTGAAATTCCGCGTTTTTTGGAGCCATAGCTCCAAAACTACGCATCTGATCAAAAAATGTCGTACAACATAAATAGTAGGATATTCAATTTCCTACAAAAAAGATCTCTTAACATTTTGCCATAGCTCGCACCGTTTCCGAGATATTTGCAGATTTACCTCGAGGAAAGCGGCGTCGCGCACATATTCCGAGATATTTCTTCTTCTTCTTCGTATTCTTCTGCACAGCTGCGCTGGAAGTGGCATTTACAGCTCGGAATAGTGAACACAGCTTAGAATAGTGCAGAGTTACCTCAAAGAAAGGGGCCACAGTGTTTCTTCATGCTTATAATGTTGGTACGGCTTCGGAACTTTTAAATATCTCGATATATCTCGAAATAGAACCGCAAAGCACGCTTGCAGCAAAACATTAGTGAAGTGAGCTCGTATCACTGGTACACTCCGTAACACTTATAGAACCGCACAGATTACGGGGAGACACAAAAAGAACGCGCACACACATGCACCAAAGAAGATAACCTAGCACTTAGTATCCACATAATCGTGAGGCGTCGCGAAGCACAGCAAGGGCCGCACAGGTCGCGAAATCGTAGGAATTACTGATGTTGCAAAACCGAAGAAAAACCGAAGAAGTTGTAGAAAATCAAGAAAAATGAAGGAAACAAAGAACGATGCAACCCCGCAGCGCCAGATGCCTGGCAGGCCACGGGATCCTCGAACGACACGTCCGACCAGCTCGGCAGCCAGCACGTGACTCCAACCTAACCTAACCTAACCTAACCTTTTTTTTTCGTGGCGAAATCTTGCATAAGACCCCCCGCGCCCTTGGCGGAGGGCAGCGGGGGAGTGTCAGATTCCTCCTGACTAAAACCCCACGGCGACATCCTCTGGCGTATGGCAGTGGCTCCTGGACCTGATTGCTATAACTCCGGAGCCTCCCCCGCCGTGCGCTGACGGCGCACCTCACCGGGGACGTAACAACAACCCCAGCCGGCACCAGGGGTTACACCCGGTGCGGGCTCCATCGCGGGGGAACTGGGTGCAATGGCGGCCGGGCCCCCCAGCCCGCCCCGCCTGCAGTCCCTTTCACGGTCCCGCTCGGACCTCTCCTTGAGGGCCATGACTTCCTCGCAGAAGGTGGTCACTGCCCTCCATTCTGTCTCGCCCGCAATCATCTGTCTCACGACACCTGCCGGCGAGAGATCCTCCCCTATTTTTGCCGTCAGGGCGTGGCTGGCCACCGCAAACACCGGGCACTCCGCCAGCGTGTGTTGTGCGGTGTACTGCGCCGCCCCGCAGAGCCAACAGTGGGGGGTCCATTCCCTGTTCCTCCGGCACAGGAACTCCCCGAACACCCCGTGTCCGGAGAGCACCTGCGTGACCCGGAACGATAGGCCGCCGTGTCCGCGGTCCCGCCATTCCGATATCATCGGCAGGACCGACCCGACGGGCGGCTTCCGGCGGCAGCCCCTCTGCTAGGGATCTCTGCCACCTTTCCGCCGCGACCAGTCGGGCCTGGCTCCGATGTTCCTCGATCGTCGGCCCCGGCGGGTCTTCCCCGGCCTGGCGGAGGGCTCGCGAATACCAGTATGTACTGCATGCGACCTCCGCCTGGTACCGGAGTGGAATGAGAACCGCCAGGACAATCGCCCCCTCGTAGGGGATCGTGCAGTAGCCCCGCACGATCCTGATGGCCAGCCGGCGCTCCACCCGCCGCAGCAGAGTGCAGCTGTGTCTGCTGACCGCCAGATCGCCGGTCCATATCGGAGCCCCGTTGAGGGCTATGGACCGGACGATTCCCACGTATAGGCGGCGAACCCTCACTCCCGGCCCCCCGAGGTTGGGCAACAGGCGGCCAAGATTGGTCGCCATCTGTTCCAATAGGGGAGCCAGGCGATCGAAGTGAGCATCGAACTGCCAGTGGCTGTCGAGATCCAGGCCCAGGTATCGAAGACCCCGGCCGATCACGATCCGGCACCCGTCGACCTCGAGCCAGAGCCGGGCTGGAGGGGCTACCCCACGCCGAGGCTCGAAGAACCACATGGCCTCGGTCTTGTGAGGAACGAGCGCCATACCCAGCCCCCGGATCGCTCTTCACACGATGGCGACCCCCACCTCGGCACGACGGCAGGTCCTCAACCAGTCCCGCCCAGTGGCCAGCAGGTAGTAGTCATCTGCGAATACCGTGGCCCACACCCCGGGCGGGAGGTTCACCCGCCGCGCCGCGTTGTACCCCACATTCCATAAGGGGGGCCCAGTTTGGACCCCTGGAGCACTCCGCGGTTGACCTCTCTCCAGTGCAGCCTTCCGTCCCGGCCGGTGTACAGAATCCACCTGCCGTCCAGGAATGCCCTGATGATCCTCTGCAGATACGGGGGGACGTTGTGGTTAACCATCGTCCCCCGTATCGTCCCACGGGGCAGGGTGTTGAACGCGTTTGTAACGTCCAAGGAGACGCCCAGCGCCACCCCACCCCGGGACGTGGCCGACTCGGCGAGGGTGCGCACCCGCTGGATAGCGTCGATGGTGCTGCGACCCTCGCGAAACCCGAACTGGATGTCGGCCAGATCGGGGCCAACGCTCGACAGGTGGTGGACGAGGCGGTTTGCGATGACACGCTCGAAGAGCTTTCCCACCTCGTCCAACAACACAATGGGCCGGTACGCAGATGGAGAATCTGCGGGCCGTCCGTCCTTTCGGAGGAGGACCAGCCGCCCTTCCTTTCAAATCGAGGGGAACACCCCCTGCTCCAAAGCGGCGCTGAAGAGGCGGCACAGCCTCGGACCTAGGACGCCGGACGCGATAACCCAGGCGCTGCCGGGGATGCCGTCCAAGCCCGGGGCGGTCTTCTTGGCCCCGAACCTTCTGACGGCATCGTCCAGCTCCTCCTCTGTGACCCCCAGGTCGGCGGACCAGGCGACGGGCTCCGCCGGCCCTTGCTGGTGGCGCGGGTGCGACGTCCCCCGGAGCGGGGGAAGAGGGTGTCTATTACCCGCGTCAGCAGGGGGGGGGGTCCAGGCTCTTCGAGACCTTGGGCGCCCGTGCGCCGAACTTACCCATGACCATCCGGTAAGGCCGCCCCCCGGGTCCTCGTCCAGAGAGCCCTGGAGCTCCTCCTACGCCCGGGATTTCGCGTCCCTGATGGCCTGCCTCAGGGTTACCACGAAGAGCGGGTATGTGCCCCACAGCAGATCCTCCCTCGCCGGGTCGCGGACTCGAGCCCTTCGGGCCCGCTGCCACTGGCGCCGGGCGTGCTGACACTCGGATCAGAGATCCGCAATGTCGCCCGACCACCAGCACACCGCCCTCCGGAGGGGCAGGCGCAGGGCCCGGGGCATGGCGGTTTCGCATATTGCGGTCATCGCCTCCCGGAACCACTTGGGCTCCCCCTCAACGTCCACGACCGGCCCGGCCGGAAGAGCTGGCCAGGCCACGGCAAGGGCTGCGGCCATCAGCATGTCCTTGTCCAGCCTCCTCAGCACCCAGCGACGCAGCGTCGGGCCACGCGCCGGCCGGGGGGGCGGCGGGGAGGGAGTAGCTGAAGGTGAATTATAGATGATCACTCAGCGTCTCCCTCGCCGCCACCCTCGACCACAGGGGACGCCCAGGCCAGATCCACAATGGATTCACCCTGAAACCTTTTTTTTTTTTTTTTACGTGGGGGAAATCTTCGAAAGGCACCCCCAGCCCTCCTGGGGATGAGCCGAGGGTAGTGCCGGATTTTTACCGGCTAAAACCCCCACGGTGGCCTGCGCTGTGTGTTGGAGAGGGCCCCGGGACCTCTGACGAACAACACCGGGGCCCAAACACCCATGGCGCGTTGACGCCGCCTTGCTCGGTGGAGGGTCTAGCTTTGGCCCTCCCCCTACGTGCCCAACTCCGCCGCCATCGGGGGCCACACCCAATGACGGCACTCCTCGGGCCGCGTGCAATAGGGACCGAGGCCCCAGCCTCGGCCCCCTGCGGCCCTGCGACCCCGCATAAGTTTCGCGGGGCCGCGCGATCGGTGTTGGGGGAGGGGCGTTCGCCCCTCCCCGGTGCTCCTCTTTCGGGGGGTGACTGGTGTCCCCCCACAGAACTCCTCTTCAGGGGGAGAGGGTGCTCCCCCATCCTCTTCTCCACGTTGGGGGCGGTGGGCCTGGTATGTAACATCTCCACGGCCCACCGCCCCATCTCCCTCAGGTGACGCCGTCAGGGGGTCTCCCCCGACGACGCCCCCTCGTTCTTCTGCGGATGGGATCGGTTCTGTGCCTACCCCGCTCCGCTTCCTACTTCTGGGCGATGACCGTCTCGCAGTAATCGGTCACCGCCCTCCACTGATTCTCGCCGGCGAGCATCTCTTTCACAAGTGCCGCCGGCGAGAGATCACCACCAACTTCGCACCGCAGGGCGTGACGGTCCCGCGCACACGCTGGACAGTGCTCCAGGGTATGTTGCGCGGTGTCCCGCCACGCCCCGCAGTGATGGCATGCTGCCGTCCCCTCCGCCCGGATCCAGTGCAGGAACTCACCGAAACAACTGTGTCCGGTGAGCACCTGTGTGGTCCTAAACGTGAGCCTTCCCTGGCCGCGGTCCCTCCATTTCTTGAGCACTGGAAGGACCTACCCCGGCTACGCGCTGGGCGGTGGCGCCGCTCTCGACGAGCTCGCGTCGCCACCGTACCAGGGCTCTCTGCCAGGCCTGGCGCCTAATCCTAGCAACAGCTTCGGTCATCTCTTCTGGCGGGATCCCGTCCAGACGAAGGGCTCGCAGACGCCAGAAGACTTTGGCGTCACCCTCCGCCTGGAACTTGAAGGGTACAACCCCCGCCAGGGTCATCGCCGCCTCGTAGCGGACCGTGCCGTAACCTCTGATTACCCTGATGGCTATCCTCCTCTCAGCCCGGCGCTGCAGTTGCTGGCTGCGCCGGGAATCCATCAGGGCGTTCGCCCATATGGGCGCACCATAGAGGGCCATGCTCCGCACGATCCCCACGTAGAGACGGCGAACCTTCTCGTTGGGCCCCCCGATATTGGGCAGTAGACTGGCAAGCGCGTTGCTTGCCCTGTCTAGTCTAGGGGCCAGACGACCGAAGTGCTCCTCGAAGCGCCAGTGGCTGTCCAGGTGGAGGCCCAAGTACCTGTGGCCCTTCCCCTCCTGGACGTCGACTCCACTCACATGGACCACCGACTGGGGCGGTGGCGCAACCCCTCGTCGAGGCGAGTAAAACCACATCGCCTCGGTTTTTTGGGGAGCTAGCTGAAGCCCCAGCCGCCGGATCCCCGCGGCAACGGCAGCGACGCCAATCTCGGCGAGGCGGCTAGTCCTTTTCCAGCCCCGACCGACAGCCAACACGTGCGTATCATCTGCGAAGCACGTGAGGCTCACACCGGTCGGGAGCTCGACCCGCAAGACCGGGTCGTACCCCAGGTCCCAAAGTGTGGGACCTTTCGCAGAACCCTGGGGTACGCCACAGTCCACAACCCTCTCGTGCATCTGGCCATCCCGGACACTGTACACAATCTTCCTGTCCCGGAGGTAGTCGCCGACGATCCTCCTCATGTAGGGGGGCGCCTTGTGGCCTATCAGCGCCCCCCTTATCGTCCCGTGAGGCAGGGTGTTGAAGGCGTTGACGATGTCTAGACTAACGCCTAACGCCACCCTGCCCCGGGACGTGGCCGAGTCGCAGCGGGAGCGCATCGACTGGATTGCGTCGATAGTGCTGCGCCCCCGCCTGGTGCCATATTGCGACTCGGCCAATTCGGGACCCTCCTGGGACAGGTGCTGGACGAGGCGGGATACCAGAATCCGCTCGAACAACTTCCCCACCTCGTCCAACAGCACGACGGGCCGGTAGGCCGAGGGACTGTCGGCGGGTCGCCCATCCTTCCGGATGAGCACTAGCCGCCCCGTATACCACTGTTCTGGGAAGACTTCATCCTTAATGCAGGCGCTGGAGAGGCGTCTCAATCTCGGACCGAGGACGCGTAGAGCCTTCACTCCGGCACGGCCGGGGACGCCATCGGGGCCCGGAGCAGTGTTTCGGGCCCCCATCCGTTTAATCGCCCCGGCCAGCTCCTCCTCTGTGACCCCCAGTTCGTCGGACCAATCCACCTCCTCGTGGTCCGGCGGGGGGTGGGTGTGTTCCCTCTCTCGTGGGAACAAAGTGTCGACTACCCGTCCCAAAAACTGGGGGTCGAGGCTCTCCGTGACCGGGGGCGCCCAGGGCTTAAGCTTGCCCATCACCATTTTGTATGGGCACCCCCATGGGTCCTTCTGGAGAGAGCCTAGGAGCTCGTCCCATGCCCGGGATTTAGACTCCGTGATGGCTGCCTGTAGGGCAGTCTCCAAAACTCGGTACTGCCCGTACAGATCCTCCTCCCTCGCTGGGTCGCGGAATGTCCTTCTTCTGCGGGCCCTTTGCCACTGGCGACGGGCTGCGAAACAATCTCGTCTCAGATCACCAATTTCGCCCGTCCACCAGTAGGCGGCCCGCCTGGGGAGGTTCTGGCGCTGGGCATGGCGGCGTCGCACACCGCCTTCATGGCATACCGGAACCATTCTACCTCCTCCACAATGTCCGCGACCGGCCCGGCAGGTGTTGGCAGCGACGCCAGAGCGAGGGCTGCAGCCATCAGCACGTACTCGTCCATCCTCTTCAGCGCCCATCGTAGCAGTGGTGGTCCACAGGGGCGGCGGGCGGTGGTGGTAAGGTCGAGGCGGATGTATAGATGGTCACTAAGTGTGACTGCCTCTTCCACCACCCTCCATCTCTGCACCATACGCGCGGCCAGGGGAGTAGTGAAAGACAGATCGACTATAGACTCCCCCTGGGCACGCACGCAGGTGCTAACGGACCCCACATTGAGCAGCTGGAGTCCTAGCCCCGCCGCCCAATTTACGACCGCCCTGCCTCTCGCGTCTGTCCTCGGGGAACACCAAAGTGACGCATGGGCATTAAAGTCCCCGAGGACTAGCACTGGCCGGGGGGAACAACGGGAGACAAAGTCCCCCACCCGGTCCAGGTACTGTTCATATTGCGCGAGAGGCCATCTGGGCGGGGCATAGAGCCCCACCACCGCTATTTCACCCCACAGCACGCCGACGAACCCCCGGCCCCGTTCCAGTGGGGCGGGGTGTGGGGGTACTGCGGTGCCAATAATCGCCACGGAGCCGTCCTCGTCCCCGAACCAATCTGGTCTGTCGAGGACTCGGTACGGCTCCGCGGCCACCGCCAACCCAGCCTTCCACTCGGCCAGGGTTTGGAACAACATGTCCTGAGCCCTGGCCGAGTGGTTCAAGTTGGCCTGAAGTATAGGGCCCATTTAAATACAATTTATATTGTATTTAAATAAATATTTAATAATATTTAATTTATATTATTCTGAAATAAATATTTAATATTTTAATTATATTAATATTATTTAATTTATATATTATAATGGGAAAAATTAATATTAATTAATTGTATTGTATGTCTTTATTCAATTCCCAATGGGATTATGAGGCGCTTTTGCTAGGAGCAGTCCCGAACCTTTACAAAAATAATACTCCGCGTGCCAAACCTGTATCAAAAATATAATCTAAAAATGAATTAATAATAACAGGCACTTACGCCATATGTCTTTACCCAAATATACCTTTTCGGTCATATGCTATATTTACAATACTGCATCTGTATCACCTTATCACTCTACGCCCTATCCTACCTATTCTTGCCTTCCCCTCTTTTCCTTTTTATTCTATCAGTCTTAAACTATCTCCCCTCCATTTATTTTCCTGCCTTTCTTATTTCTACCTCCTTTCTTTTTACTTTCCCTTTTCTGTTCCCCTTACTTTCTGTTTTGTACTCAGTCTGGTACCCTGAACTTAAAATGAAAGTAACAGTGTAAATAAAAATAAAATTAGAAATAAAAATAAAAATAAGAATATTATAAAAACAAAAAAGGGAAAATAAAAAACTAAAGAAAAACTAAAGAAAACTAAAGAAGCGCCTTGCTATAAATCACCATATCGAAAAAGTAAGAAAAATAAAATAACATAAAAATAAAAACAGTACAATGATAATAAAAGTAACGACCTATTTTCTGTCCTACAAAATTAACCTAAATTGTCCCTGAATTCGCACATACTTTGCTATCCTCAGTTATTCTATTCTTTTCTTTACTTATGCTAAACTTAAACCTAGAACTTAAGAATAAAAATAGAAAAAGAAACTATAGAAACGCCTTGACCGTAAATCAAAATCAAAATATTCAATGAAAACAATAATTGTGATAATATCAATAACAAAACTATAAACTGTCTAACTTGGATTGTTCCTGATTTTGCACCTGCTTCACTTGCCTTAGCTAATCTATTCTTTAATTCGTTTATACTAAAACCAAAACCGAAACTAAACCTTTAGTTTTAAGCTTTCACTCTCTTCTTACTCTTCTCCGCGCTCCGTCCTTATTTTCCCTATTCTCTTCTCTTCCTCTCCTTGTTCCTTTCTTCTCCTCCTTCTTCTTGTCCCGTCTTCATCACCTTTTCGATCCTGTCCCCCGGGAGTTCCTTTCTCCATCCTCCTTTCTCCTCGCACCATACATGTTCTTCTCCTTCCACCCAGATTCTTCTATTGTTATAAACTACCCATCTTCCCCTTGCCCTCTCTTGTTTTGCCTTTTCCTTGATCAGCCATCTGATCCTTCTTTCTTCTCTTGAAAGGTCCTCATCCACCTCCACCCCCCACCTTTCCCAGATTCCATTCCTCATCCAGACCATTTCTTTCTTTCTTTCTTCTTCCTCCAGCTCTGTTATTACTATTTTTCTTCCCCCATCCCCTTCTCTTTCTATTGCGGCCTTTATAATTGCCCTCGCCCCCAGTTCTTTTCTTAGGATCTTATTAATGTTTGACATCTTTTCCTCCAGGCTCTCTCCCTGTACTCCTTTCCAGACTAAACTTTTCTTTCTTCTTTCACTTCTCACCCTTTCCATACTCCTGCTTTCTTCTTTTTCTGCACCCTTGCACTTCTTTTCTTCATCCTCCTTTTTCTCTTTTTCTTCTTCTTTCTCCCCTCTTCTTGTGTTCTCAGTTCTTTCTCTGCGCTCTTCTAATCTCCACTCTCTTATTTCCTCCCTTAGCTCTTTGATTTCTTCCCTCAGTTTTCTCATCTCCCATGTCTGCGCTTCTCGCGAATCCATTTCTTTCCCTCTCGTTCCCTTCTCGTTTCCTCGCTTGTTTGCACTTTACAAATTTGCAATTTCAATTCGCAGTTTGTTTCCACGTTAGATTTGCCACGTGTCTTTTGTGCGAATGCCTCGAGTTGCTTCCTCACCTCCTGAAATCTTCGTGATTCCACAGTGTTGCCAACCTGTTTTTACTTTCTCTTGTTGCCGCTCCTCTTCTTTTCCATCTCCCTTACTAATTGGTACCGTCGGTATAGTCGGTGTCTCTCCGCTCGACTTCCTCTACTTCTCTCACTCTTCTTTCCTTTTCCACCTCTTCCATCCACGTTTCCCCCTCTCCGTTCTCCCCCAGCAATTCCTTTACTTTCTCTTGCCATCCTTCTTTTCTCTCCTTGTTTGAACCGCACCCTTCCCACACATGCTCCCACGATTCTTGCTCCCACTTGCAGTGTCTGCATACCTTCTTCTCCTCGCTTTCCCAGTATTTTGCTTCTTTTACCTCATTTCCTAATCTGAATCTGGCGACTCTTCTCCATCTTTCTTCCCTCCAGCCTTTCTCTAGATATTTTGGAGTTCCTTTACCCTTGATCGCTTTGTACCATTTGTTATATTTCGACGCTCTAATTTTGTCCCATCTCTCTTCCTCCTGTAGTCTTAAGTCTGCTTCTTCTATTTCGTCGAAGCTCATTTCCCCTTCCCTCCTTTTTGTTTCCAGCTGCGCCAATTCTATTCCCCTTTCTGCGAAAAACTTTCTTCTCTCTTCCTCCCAATTGTTCTTTGCTGCCTCTCGCTGTTCCCCTCTTATTATTTCCTCCCAGCATTTTCTTGCCACTTCTCCTCCCCTCCCCTCCCACATCCTTTTCTCGAACCCCCATGCTAGTTTCCCGGCTTTAACTCTCAGTTTCGCTCTTTGTAGTTCCTCTCTCAGCATGTAACCCGGGGTGCACCATTCCACCCCTAATATCCATCTCAGGTACCTCTCCTGCAGTCTTTCTACTTCTTTCCATTCCCTCCACCCCCACACTTCAGCGCCATACGATATTACAGTCCATACCAATCTGTCCCATACCCAAATCCTCTTCTTCCAGTCTTTTCCAAATCTTCTTTTCCCAATCCCCCACACTTGTCTCATTACCACGCTAGCTCTACTCACTCTGTCTTTTACGTGTAGTTCGCTCCCTCCGTTTCTTTTAAACGTGTATCCTAGATACTTGAACGCTTCCACCTCTTCCATTTTCTTTCCCTTCCAGAGCCAGTCTCTCTTCTTCCATCTTCCTCCCCCCTTTCTGAATCTCATCACCTTTGATTTTTCCCTATTCAATTCCAGCCTCTTCTTGTCCAGGTGTCTCTCTAGCTTCTTTAGTAGCACTGCCATATCTTCTTCTTTCTCCGCCATTATCACCACGTCATATGCGTAAGCCAGTGTGCATATTTTCCTCTCCCCTATCTTGATCCCCCCCATTCCTCCTTTCCTTATTTCCTCTTCCATATCCGCCGTCAGCAGATTATATAGAATTGGACTTAGCGGGCACCCTTGCCTTAGTCCTCTCGCCGTCCAGAAGGGTTCTGACATCCCTTCGCTCGTCCTTACCCTGCTTTTGGTTTCTCTCAATACTTCTTTTACCCTTTCTCTTAACCCTTTCCTTACCCCTCTTTCCCTTAGAGCCTCCATCAGCACTCCCCTATCCACCGAATCGAAGGCGGCTTTTAGGTCGACAAAGCACGCCACCACTTTCCCTTTCTCTTTCTTAATCTGCCTGTTTACTACATAGTACAGTGTGAATATATATCCATGGTTCCCATTCCTTTTCTGAATCCTGTCTGGCTGTCTGGTATCATTCCTTTGTCTTCAACCTCTTTCCTTATTCTCTCCGTTAGCACCGCCGCGTATATCTTGTACAATGTTGGCATCAGGGTCACTCCCCTGTAGTCACTGGCTTGTTTTCCTTTCCCTTTCTTTCTGATTGGTGCAATTATACCCTCCTTCCATCCTTCTGGCCACCCTTCTCCCTTCCATACTCTGTTGCAAGTTTCCCAAATCTATTTCGATACTTCCTCCCCTCCGTACTTCCATTCCTCATTCGGTATTCCATCTCCGCCTACTGCTTTCCCATCCTTCAGCTTTGCTACCGCTCTTCTGATTTCCTCCCTGCTTATTTCTTCCTCTTGCGCCCCCTCTTCTTCCTCCTCCGGCTTTCTCTCGCCACCCATCACTACTTTTTCTTCTGTCCCACCTAACAGGTTCATAAAGTGGATTTTCCACTCGTCCTCCTTTATATTTGCGTGAACCTGTTCTCTTTTCTTCCTTTCTCTGTTCACTATTCTCCATACCTCTCTGTCTGTTCTGGCTTCCTCCACCTCTTTTATGAACCTCTTGTTTTCCTCCCTCTTTTTATCTTTGCATAAACTGTTGTATTCCCTCTTTGCTTTCCTATAGCTTTCTCCCTCCGTCCGCCCCTTCCTCCACTCCCTTAGTACTCCCCTAAGCTCCCTTTTCCTTTTCTTGCATTCCTCATCCCACCATCCTTTTTTCTTACTCCTCTGCTCCTTTTCTCTGCTTTTTTCTAATCCTCTTTTGAATTGCTCTATCATTGCTTCCATATCCTCTTCAATTTTGCCGTCCCTGCTTCTCCTCCAGTTTAGTTCTTCCCTGAACTTTCTCCTCCCCTGTTCTGTCCAGTTTCCTCTCGTTGTTGTTCTCCTTTCCTTTTTTGCTTTCGTCCTTTGTATACCTCCCGCCCTCAGTTTCACTATCACCGGGTGGTGGTCTGAGTTTACACTGTCCCTCACTTCCATGCATACAATTCCCTCCCCACTACTTCCGCTATCACATAGTCAATCACCGTGTCTCCTCTGGCCCCTGTGTAGGTAAATTCTCCCTCTTCATCCCCTTCTACGTTCCCATTCACAATTGACCAGCCCGTCTCCCTTATAATTTCCAGCAATCTTTTTCCGTCCTCGTTGATCTTCTTGTCCTTGGATCTTCTTCTCTTTTCCCCCTCCTCCTCCTCCCCTTTTTCTTGTGCTCCTCCTTCCTCTCCTGTTCTCGCATTGAAGTCACCCCCAATTATCGTCCTTCCTTCCCCCTCAATTTCCTCTAGCCATGGTTTCAGCTCCTCTATCTTTGTTTCCATGTCTCCGTTTACGTACACCACCACCAGCCTCCAATTCTCTTTCCCCCCCTTGCATTCTGCCACCAATATGCCCTCTTTTCTTCTCCTTTTCTAAACTCTCCTTCCTCCCCTATCATCTCTTCTTTTACCCCCATTAGCATCCCTCCCATTGCTCTTCCTTTTTTGTTCCTTCTGCTCGCTAATTGTACCTCCCACCTGTACCCTTTTGGTAGCCTGTCTTTCATATTTTCCCACCCCCTTTCCTCCAACCATGTCTCTATGAGTATTACCGCGTCCCATTTCTTTATTGTTTCCCAAAAATCTTCATCTTTGTTTCTTACTCCCGCACAGTTCCAGAATCCTACTGCCCATACTCCCCCTTCCTCCGCTTCTTTGTTTTTCTTCTCATCTGTCCTTTTACTTATTTTTCTATCTGTTGTTCCCTTCTTCTCGTCCCTCCTTCCGCTCTCTTCTTTCCGTCTCTCGTCCGCTGTTCCTTTCCTTCCTCTTTTCTTTTGCTTGCTTGGTCTTTCGAAGCTTTCTTCCGCCTCTATATCCCCTTCTCCCCTTCACCCTTCCTTTGTCCTCCTCCTTGGTAGGCCTTCCACTCTTTTCCCTCCCAGTCTACCAGCGCTCCTTTTTCGTCATCCCATCTCCACCATTTCCCCTCTATTCTTATTTTCCAGTGGTCTACCCACACGTATTTTCCTTTCTCTCTTTCTTCTCTTCCGATTTTTCTTAATGTCCATTGGGTCTTCCTCTCCGCCCACGTTAAGTCATCTTCTATCCTTTCTTCCCGCCCTTTTAGCCTCTTTTTATTTTCCATTATTCTCCTTTTCAGCTCGCTTGACTTTATTTTTACAAGTATCATGCAAGCGTATTTCCCTTTTTCCACCCCGCCTACCTCTTTCGCTTCTTCTATTGCGTCCTCCACCCCAATTATCTTTAGTATCTCCTCCGCCTTCTCTTTCACCCCCTCTTTTCTCACTTTCGTTCCTCTGATTGTTATGTTTTTCATCCTCTCCTCTCTCTCTCTTTCTTCTCCCATTTCTTTTCTAGCTCAATGATCTTCTCATTGACCTTCTCACCTCCTAGCTCTTCTTTTCTTTTTTCTATGGACTCCTGCACCGTTTTATGCACTTTCTGTTCTATTTCATTCCATCTTGCCCCCTCTTCTTCTCTCTTTTCTAATTCCCTAATCTTTTTTATCAAAATTTCTATCTTCCCTTCCATTTCTCTCTTTTGCTCCGCCCACATGACCTCTCTTCTCATCGTATCTTCTTTTAGTTTCTCCATTTCTCCTCTTATTTCATTTCCCAGGGCCCTCATATTTGCCGCCACCCGTCCCATCTTCCCTCCCAAATCTTTTCCTAAATCTTTTATGAACTCTTTTATTTCCCCTCCTCCTCCTTCGCCTTCTCTTCTTTCTTTTTTCTTCTCTGGTGACCTCCCCGTCAAGCTACTTTCTCTAAACATCCAATCATTTGTTTGCCTTCTCTCTTCGTCCTCTTTTTCTTTCGGGAGTACCTCTTCGTTTCCTTCCTCTCTTTTCCTTTTCCACATTTCCTCTAAGTTTGACATACTTCCCAAGCTTTGCTTTCTTTCCCTTCTCAGGACCTCTATATTGGAGGGCCTGCCTCTTTTTCCCCCTTTTTCCGGTTTCTCGGGTTCCTCCCTCGCCTCCCCTTCTTTCTTTTCCCTCGCCTCGTCCTCCATTCTCTGTGTTCCCGTCCTCTTCTCTGCTCCTTCTTCTTCTTTATCGGCCATCCCTTTGTTCCTGTGGCCACCGCCCTATCTCCCCCAGGTGTCACTACTTTCGGCCTCTCCTCTCTGCTTGCCGCTCCTTTCTATCCTTTCTGGGTTCTAACCTCCAAACACTTCACTTTCTCATCGTCTAATTTCCTCTCCTTTCTCTCAAAATTGTTTTCTTCCTACACCTTCACACTATCTTTTCCCTTCACGCTCACCCTCCTGCTGTCTTTATACTTCATTTCTTCACTTTTACGGCTTTCTCACTCTTTATTCGCACCGTCTGGCTAAGCCCACGTTCGCACACGACCGTTGCCACAACGGAACTCCCTAATACTATTTAATTAATATTGTATTTAAATAAATATTTAATAATATTTAATTCATATTATTCTGAAATAAATATTTAATATTTTAATTCTATTTATATTATTTAATTTATATTAGTTTAAAATTTGTTAATTTAATTGTATAAATACAAAATAGATCAAATTCTATTATAACATCGTAAAATATTTAATAACGAGCCGCCCCCGCGGCATTTTTACTCGCCGACTTGGCAGGGGGATTTTTCTTGCCCCCGTTCTTCGACTCCGCAGGCTTGGTCCTTGATGCGTGTTCCTTGGGGCTGTTCTTGCCCCTTCAACGGCACTCTTTTTCTTCCTCTGGGAGGAGGAGGGGGCACAACCTTTTGCCCCCAATCGATGCCCCGCGGGCCGCCCCAGGTCCGCACAGAGGGGGCACCGCGGGGTGGCGCTACACTTGCTGGCCACGTGGCCCCACTCTCCGCACGCATAGCAGCGGTCGGACCTATCAGCTTCGCAGGTGCATCGCTGCCTAACATGCCCTCTTTCCAGGCAGCGATAGCACTGCAATGGCCGCGGTGGTAGCGCCTGTATTCTGGGCGAGGACCACCCGACCAGAACCCTCCCAGAGGTGGATAACTTTTTGAGTGCCGCTAGAGGGCATCTCGCCCAGACAGTCCCCATCCTTTGGGGGGAGGTGCGAATCTCCCCCATTTTAATTTCTTCAGCGGAGCAACCCCCCGCAGCGGCCAATGCGGCCGCCACCTCCGCCGGTGTGACCGAGTCGTCGAGACCGGTCACCCTAACCTCGCCCATTTTTATGGGGCGGGCAACCATCACCTCGGTGCCACTGAACACCTGGCGGAGTCGGTCAGCCAACTTGGCAGCTTTCTCCGTCCTGTCCTCCCCATGTAACTCGAGGACCAAGCCACCGGTCCGAGCTCTTTTGGGCATCAACGCCGTGATGCCCAGCTCCTCCAACTTGACCCGCTCCCGGGCCATGAGCATGGCCTCGGCGTATGAGACCTTAGCCTCGGCAGCTAGGTTGATGGTGACCGCCGCAGTACGAGGAGGACGGGGTGCCTTCTGCCTGGCAGGTTGGGCCCCTTGCCCCTTAACCGCCGTGCCGCCCCTCTCTTCTGCCCCTTCTGGGCAACCACCTTGGAGCTCTGGGAGGGAGGGGCCTTGGCCGCTGCCGCCTTCATCTCTGCAGCCGTCACCCAGGTCCCATCCGCCGTCCTCCGATGTTCTTCGACAATCCGGGCCATTCTAGTCTTCAAAAATGATGCCGGTTGATCGGGTGCTGAGGAGGGCCTCGGCAACTGCTCCGTGGCAGGCAGGGTCCTATTCCGCACCCGCCTCTCAGCTTCCTTCCTAGATGCAGTGGGGATGGTCGCAGCCGCAGCTCCGCCCTTAACATGCTTTTTTGGGCGCCGGCACCTCTGTGGCAGCGACCCTGTACGTAATGTCTGCCAGGCTATTTTGCAGGATGTTGATTTTGACCTCCTGGGCAGCCACTTGTTCCTCCCGCAGCTTCAGCTGTTCGTGAAGCTCCTTCACCTCTTTATCGGCCCTGGCAGGAGCAGCCTTGATTCCCGATTCCGTGTGGATGGCCTTAAGGTAGCGGGAGGCCATCCTCAGCTTGCGAACAAATGTCCCTTTCAGCCCCTTGGAGACGCCCGCGACCTCGTCGATGTCGCGGCACAGCTCCAAGGACTGCGCAATAAGGTCGCGCGTGGGGACTTGACTTCCTCCGCCAGGTCCTCAGGGTCCGGGAGGGACCTGCTACCCCGACTCGGTTGTATAGGGTCCTCGTTAGGATCGAGCACCCTCCTGCCCTCCAGCAGGTCAAGTTCCCGGCGCTGGACATCCAGGACTGTCTGCTTAGCCGCCGCGAGCCACACGTAGTGGCCCGTGGTCGGCGGGCGACACCTCTTGCTCATGGGCCGTGCCTCCAGAGATACTGCCCAGGAGAGTGACTCGTCCGAGTCCAAGTCCACCTCACTCTCTCTGGATATGGGAGGCCACTCCACATCCGCCCTAGTTAACCGGACGGATAGGCGGCGCGCATCCGTTACCCTGCTAGTGCTGGGCTGCGCCATATCCTGCGCGCCCGTTTCCCGTCTCGCGTCGTGTTGAACAGCCGCAGTCGTCATCGGTACGTCCCGTCCAGTGTTTGTTGTTGTTGTTCGCGTTTTTAGTTTCAAGTCATCCATAGTGTTCCCACGAGTGGGTCGGTCTGTGGGTCCACCCGGGCAGAGCCGCCTTACCCGGGTAAGGCTAGTACACCCGGGGGGTCGCCAGATACCCCGGGGTTGGCCGCTAGAGACTGATGCACCCATCAGCCACCCCTGGCGCTGACTCAAGGGTGGCCCTCATCACCGCGTACCGCAGCTTGGGGCTAGAGATTTTTTATAGCGGTTGTCATCCTCGCGTGCCGGCCAATGAAGGCAAGCCCCCCGTTCCAGCGAAACGTGACCACTGGGTTACGGTGTAATAGCTTGGGCACTCCGGTTTCGCTACCCGCACCCGACCGCCACGCAGCCTGGCCCCTTGAGAACTGAACGACCGTGCAGCCACCTTTTCGCCTCTCCGACCCAGGCCTTACCGGCAACGGAGGCCCTGCCGGGATCCGTAGATCCCACCGGCATCGCCCCGGGTCATCTGCGAGGCTACTTCGACTGGAGCAAACGCCCCCCTTTCAGTCGCATTGTACGACAGGCAGGGGTTACCGTGTCTGTATTCTATCCCCCAGTCGCAGGGGTGGTTTTGATGGGTTTTCCTTCCCTTGGTGTTTGGTCCGCGGAAGCTATTTTATTTCACTCCTACCCTCCATGCACTCCGAAAAGTGCATGGCGAGCATTCCCCTATCCGCCACCTGGGGACGCGCCACGTCGGGGTACCACCTCCGCGTCCAGCCAGTACACTTGGCCAGGTCCGTGGGTCCCCCTGAAACTTTTTTTTTTTTTTTTTTTGGTTCAGTTGGAAGAGGAAATGCGTTTGCACACGCGCGGGTTGGTTCCCCTTTTCGCCGATTCGGCTAGAGGGGACCCGGGCAGTGTGGGACTCATGTCCGCCCTGAAGGGGCAGCCTGGCGCCCGTGAGGTGAGGGCAAACCCAAAGAGGCAACGCCGGAAGGGGGCAACCTGGCAACCCAACCCTTAAGGGTTGAGTTTAGCCTGAAGGGGCGGCTTAGACGGGCAGCCCAGAGTGGGCACTCCCGAGGCTGCACATACTACCCACTAAAACCTCTCCCCTAACGTGGGCCGCCGGCCCCTTTTCAGTCGTTAGAATTCATAAAGGAATACCAGCGTATAGCCACAACGACGCTTCGGCACTTCAACGCATTTCGCGTTATTGCGGCCGCCCGCAAAAACGCCATGCGCTAGGCACATGGGGCATCTGCGGATCCACGCCGTTGCACCTCCGATCCAGCGGTAGGACATTTTCAACCTGTACGGTAAGGCACAGGATTTTTCTTCGGCCACGACCAGGAACCGAAGTAATCCCATTCCGGGTTGTCGCGCCATGTGTTCACCTGCCAGGGCAGGAGCTTGCTCTTCGACGCGGCCAGGAACCGGGACATCGTATCTCCACGGCTGACCGTGTCCATCTTCGTCCACCCTGGTTGGTTGATAATGATCATGTGGCTTATCCTTGCAGTCATCTCGCGAACCTGACCTTCCACGAGGACAGGCCATTTTTCTTCGGCCACGACCTGGAACCGGAGCTCCTGCTCAACGAGTGGTCGCGCCATGTGTTCACCTGTTTTGACAGGGCTTGCTCTTCAGCACAGCCAGGGCCCGGGGCGAGTCCTTTCCCCGGTTGACTGTGCCACATCTTGGTAGGCTGCAATCCTCGATGACCTGTCCCATACATACGTTACACACACACACACACGCTCATGACAAGCATAGCGCTTCGAGTAGCGCTTCGAATGCCCCAAATATGCAACGATAAATACTGAATAAATAATGAGTAAAGAATACATGAATAAATAAATGAATAAATGAATGAGTGAATGAATAAATAAATAATGAATAATGAATAGGAATTAATAAACACATGGAGCCCGTGAATAGAATAGAGGAACAGCTGTCATAATACGCATACTAAATATACTAAACATACTAAAACTGGTTAAATCAAATCACAAATACAGCGGGATATAAATATATATATATGCATCTAATGCATCTAATGCAATAGAGCAGTTAATGAGTAGTTAACAGTAAAAGAAACAGTAAGCAATATGAGAACGTGAGAAACTGTGAAGTAAACATAAGTAGTATTGCACGCAAGCAGGCAAGCGAGCATATGTGAACTGGACATAAGCAAATGACAAACTAAACCTCCAAAACCTAAAACGTCAAACATACATGCATACAGCCGAGCAGCCAAATCGCAGAAGAGGAATATTTAACATTCAACACTAGCGCACAATATAATCACATAAAATTAAACTCAAGATAAACCATAAATTTGAAATGAAATAAACCAAGGATGTGAACCGTGATGTAAAATAAAGTCGCCAGACAGATAGCAAATAGCAAGCCAGCCATGAGAGAAGAGACGCAAACATAACACAACATAGAATGCTACTAATTATTATCAGAGGTAAAGGTAAATAAGGTACAGTATAAAATATAGAATATAGGGTATAACCAGAAAGTAAGCTGGGAAGGAAATAAATAGGTGAGCGTAATGTAATACTAATAATTGAAACCATTCATTGAAACTATTAAGTTACTTAAATTTACTTGCAGGAACATTTACGCGACCACAACCTCAACGTGGTTGGCAAGCAAACATGATGGAGTACAATCAATGATCAAATGAAGGCAATAAAAAACAATTAGAAATTATTGCGAGCAAATCATCAATAAAGATAAGTAGCAACATATACCTAATAATGAGAATAATAGGAAGAGACAGAACTGTTATCATCAGAAATTAACCATAGTATTAAATGTAAAATGCAACATAATCCTAGTCTATTTGCAGAAAGCCCTAGCGCCAGCCAATGGAAGTGGAGGTAGAGTGTAATTAACGGATAACAGGAGAAGAGATTACCCATCTGATATATGGGGAGCACATGAGACCTAAAGGCAGATCAAACAGTTCAAATAGTTATAAATTGAGTAGATTAGATTGTTACTGGATTATAATACCGCTCCGCTAAGTATGGTATTAATATTAATACTGATACAGGTAAGTCGATGCAATACAGCGCGTGGTGAAAACTAATCAATAATAAACAATCAATAATAAACCCCACATACAACCATATTACTACTAAATCATAATATAATGGTACAAGAAAACTAAACTACACTACAATAGATCAAAATTACTATGAACATATGTGTATATGTAATATGTAACGAAAACACTCCAAATATAATCAATTTAATAAGTATACCGATGTAGATAATTAATTAAACTCCTCATACCATAGTCAGTTTAAATGATGCAGTTCCATTAAACCCCCTTTAATACCAATTAATAGAAAAGGCATATAGGTGCTAAACCAAGCCAGACACTCCTATAAGAAAGTCGTACGAGATCCACGGTCAAGAAATTCAAAGAATTTAAGGAACCATAACGCATATATGTATGTATAGAAAACCATAAAGACATTGTATCATGCAGGACGGACTACCGCAGCGTATGCCTCACTGAGCACCAGCCGCACTAACCAATACTGAACTAACACTTTCCAAATCAGAATCAAAATCCGAATCAGAATTGTAATTAAGAAAGGGTAATTAATGTACAAAAGATTGCATAAAGTACCGTAAGTATTCAAAATACACAGATTCACAACTGTCACAGCTGCACTAGAATTGAATTAAACATAGTATGCAAAACATTATCCTGAGGGGGGGTACGAAGAGCTACAAAAGAGCAGTGAATAATATTATAGGAACATGGAACGTAAAACGTAACACTCAATTGAAGATGAAGTCACTGAAACATGTCAAGTGACCAAGAATAAAAATAAGAAAAGAATAAGGATAATGAATAGTGAACGGCGAACAATAAACCAATAAACCAATGTCGTTACACGTCATTCATATCTAAATTGCTAAAGGATATATGATACATCTTATAGTCCACAATTAATTGACAATGCCTGGGAACCCAAACAACCCCCGAACGCTTAGAAACAATGCATGATACTACAAGAGGAACTAAGGAGCTAAGAACTAAGAAACAAGAAACCAGAATCAGAATCAAACCCACCCTTAAAATATGCAAAGGGATGATAAACGCAATATACGTATATGATATAAACTCATTAATCCATCCAATGCAGATAGACCCTTTTAAACTCCATAATACAAGACCCATTAAACTAAGTCAAATAAATATAACCGCAAATATAATCGCATATACAATTATCACAGATATAACCACAGATATAACCAATACAATACAATAACAATACTATAATACAATATTTCAACATAATACAATATAACATAATATAATATAACATAATACAGCATATAATATATAATATATAATAGTAAGTAATGAAAATACACCGAATGCATAAAATGCACAAAACGGAGCTAATGATACCACATTAACAAATACACTGCAATTACACTACAATACAATACCTCCGAGCGTAACACATTAGTACGCGCACTGTCACAGCAATCACATCCGCACGAATAAATACAAAATTTAAATTAGAAAATTCAAAATTCAATAATTTCAATAAATTCAATTCAATTAATTAATTAATTCAGTTCAATTGACACTTATCACTTCACACTTCGTATCACATCACATCATAGATGACCGATGACCATGTCAACGTCAACTAAGATAGGAAACCGGGCGAAGTAAAATAAAGAGCGCGACCATAAACCATAAAGAACATAGATACCTAGTGTTCGAATTCCCTAGTCCATACCATAATGATTATCGACCATCAAATTAACCACCAAATCATCAAATTAATCAACTAATTATACAGAATATATAAACGTTCAAAAGCGAAAAGCGGAAATAAAAGCGAAAATACTTCAACAACTTTCAATAAATCATCACGATGAAAACCAGAAGTAAGGTACCTACGAAAGATAACGATAGCAAAACGCATCGTAATAAGTAAAGCATGCAATACTGCCCGAAGATAAGCCGTAAAGCTATCCCTAGTCGGTAACCAACCGCAGCACCAGAGATATTACCAACCGCAAATATTCCATCCATCACATAATACTCGGCCGCTCGCTCCGTAACGGTTCCGTAATGGTTATCCACAGACCAATTATCTGCCGCGCAGCAATTACCTACCGCGCGCCAGTTACCCGGTACACACAGTTATCGACTGCAAAACCATCCATCGTGCAGCCGCGCAATCCTAGGAATCCATACTTACCATCAAACTTATCATCAAAGATAAGTCTGATATACAGTACTTTCACGAAGGTATAAAGCACACGAACATCAAATCAAGCTTCCAGACAGATCAAGATGGAGGATAAATCAGTTAGTAAAATCAATACTACGGTTATTTATTATATATAAATATGAATCACACGTTTGTAATAGGGTGGAATGAAATAAATATAAATTACATATTAATTACAAATTACAAACAACAAGGAAAAATAAAATGAAATCAAATGAATCAACCCGAATAAAATTTGTAGGAAATTAAATTTCCTACTATTTATCATCTATGACATTTCTTGATCAGATGCGTAGTTTTCGAAATATACCGAGATATTTAAAAGTTCCGAAGCCGCACCAACATTATAAGGAAGAAGAAACACTGTGGCCCCTTTCTTTGAGGTAACTCTGCACTATTCTAAGCTGTATTCACTATTCCGAGCTGTAAATGCCACTTCCAGCGCAGCTGTGCAGAAGAAGAACAAAAAGAAGAAGAAATATCTCGGAATATGTGCGTGACGCCCCTTTCCTTGAGGTAAATATGCAAATATCTCGGAAAGAGTGCGAGGTGTGGCAAAATGTAAGGAGAGCTTTTTTGTAGGAAATTAAATTTCCTACTATTTATGTTGTATGACATTTTTTCAGATGCGTAGTTTTCGAGATATATCGAGATATTTAAAAGTTCCGAAGCCGCACCAACATCATGAGGATGGGGAAACGCTGTGGCTCCTTTCTTTAAGGTAACTCTGCACTATTCTAAGCTGTATTCACTATTCCGAGCTGTAAGTGCCACTTCCAGCGCAGCTGTGCAGAAGAAGAACAAGAAGAGGAACAAATATCTCGGAATATGTGCGTGACGCCAGTTTCCTTGAGGTAAATCTGTAAATATCTCGGAAACGGTGCGAGCCATTAGAAAGAATCGGGCAATCGTGAAAATACATAATTGAGAAATTCGACATTTGACGGTGTGACATCTAACGTCATTATGCAGAATAAGAAACGAAAGTGAGGTGGTATAGTTGCCAAATCACATCATTTGAGAGTTCTAACGCGGTGTTGCCGCATCTGTGACCATCTAGCAAAATGAATTTGCTTGAGCCGAGCGAGATTTTGATTCCTGGCGGACATAGAAAAGGAGAGCACGAAAGAAAGAGAAGGGGTATCATGAATGAAACAACGTAGGGCCGATCGGCGGAAATATAGTCACACGCTACGACAGATTCGATGAGACTCTGTAATACACATAACGTTCGCGACTATAAAACTTATAGGAACATGTAAATTGATCTATAATATACAATATTTATTGATTGAAATATAATCAATAAATATAAACAATGCCTCTTCTTTCTCCGCGACGTCTACATCGTCGGTTACCATGACAGCCACTCCAGCCACGTATTATTGAAATGTTTTTCATCTGAAATATAATAATGAATTTTAATATAATTGTACCTGCATATACAGGGTGTCACAGGCTAAGCGTGACAGAATTATATTAAAATTCATTATTCGTTTCTTTATTTCTTATTCCCTTCTTGAAATTATTATGTCAGGTAATTTTCATTCCTATAAGACTTATGGTCGCGTACTTACGTTATGTGTATTATTTCATTCATTCTACCTCTACCAGCACCATGAATCGGTCGTTCTTTGATGTTTCCGAACATAGAAAAGGATAGCGCAAGAAGGATAAACAAAGAGAGAAATACTCGCAAGCACAACATTTAACCCAATATTATGCTACTAAATGTTGACCAATTTATATTGTGTTTAGCTGCATTTTAATCAGAAAAATCTTCTCCAGATGATAGTGAAATTTTTATTAATAAAAAGTACAAAATAAAAAACTTTATTCTGTGCACTAGTATGGTCACATTGACATGGGCCATTTAAATGAAGGCAATAAATCCCGGTTTCAGTTTCTCTTTCGTCTTTAGCTACTAACTGTTTCTAGTCAGTGTTTATTGACTAGACAATTAAATTCGAAAAATGATCCTCCTATTCCATAACAGTGGCGAAGTGGACCAGCAATAGTTACATTTATCAAGTTTTCACTGTATATGGTGCAAGTTTTATAATTCATTTTTCTGGCATATCATTTCAAGTATTCTATCTGCAATTACATTGATAAAAAAACATGATTATAAATATGAATAAAAAAGTTTTATGGTTGCACACATTAGAATATATATTGTTTCATTCTCGGATCTCTTTCTCTCGAGCGCATTATTCTTTTCTATGTCTGGCAGGAATCAAAATCGGCTCGAGCCTGTTACAATTGTAACAGATGTGGCAACACCGTGACAGAAGTCTTAATACGTTACGGCAACTATGCCTTACATTTATCGTCTGATTTATCGAATTTACATTTATAGACTGATTTGTGTTTTTATCGACCCTGATGATAACGTGGTCAAATATACCATCAATGCCTCTGACGGAGAATCAATGAACTATTCATATGTCTATTTGATGTCTGATGCGTGCAAATCGTAGATTCAATTTTACGTCTTCCAGAAGTGATAAATTGTGAAAAATCGAATTTCAATTATATTGTGCTAGTTCAGGGAAAGTTAGTCAGCTCTGTTATCAGTAAAAAAACGATTAAATCGTCCAACATTCGCTAAAATGTAGCCGAACACAGCATTCGGCAGCCATGTTGTTTGCTTACAACAGCGTCTGCCTCAATCGTACAGTTTCGAAAATTCCATTTTTCTCAACGTATGGTGTTTATTAGCGTTAAAGCGGACCTGACCGACCTGTACCGAAGTCTACCCGTGTGTGGTGTACCCGCGAAAATTTCATTTATGCAATTATCGAGACGAAAAATGGAATCTACGAAATCAAGTCTCTCTCTCACACATGGCGTATACGTGCATGCTTTCCGTTGATTGTGTAAGTGCACGCATACAGGTCATGGCACAAGGAGTCTGTGCCCTTAACAGACCTTTTTTGTACGAAATTAAATTTCCTACTATTTATGTTCTATGTCATTTTTTGATCAGATGCGTAGTTTTGGAGCTATAGCTCCAAAAAACGCGGAATTTCACTGCGAATCGTTTCCAATTTACGAAAATTATCCTTAAATAATGTCCAATGTTGATAATTAACACCACGAACACCGGAAACACGACGTCGAAATGCCGCGTAACACGCACATCACGTTTTCGTTATTTAACAATAAATTAACACAATATTTAATGAAAAACGACACAATAGCACTCCCGAACACATGATAAAAATGATTTTACCAAAAAACGCGAATAACTAAGCCGCTATCCACCGCGGTGAAAATCTGACCACGGAGCGACCACGAAACACGTCCGCTCTCGACGTGTCGAGCGGGAACCGAACCTTTCTTTTTTTTTCGTGGGGAAATCTTACATAAGACCCCCCGCCGCCCCTAGGGGTGGGCAGCGGGGGAGTGTCAGATTCCTACTGACCAAAACCTCCCGGCGACCTCCTCTGGCGTATGGCAGAGGCTCCGGGACCTGATTACTATAACTCCGGAGCCTCCCCCGCCGTGCGCTGAAAGCGCCCCTCACCGGGGATGTAACAACTCCCCTAGCAGCACCAGAGGTCGCACCCGGTGCCGGCTCCATCGCGGGGCAACTGCGTGCAATGGCGGCCGGGCCCCCCAGCCCGTACCGTCTGCAGTCCCCGCGCCTCGATCTCCCGACAGGCTACGGGGAGGAGCAACCCCCTGCCCGCCCGCGAGGAAGATCGGGCGCTGTCCTTCGCTCCGTCGGCTTCCGGTACCGGCTAGACCCCGGGTCCGCGTGCTATGGCGCCCAAACAGGGCGCCTGCGGCCCGCCGAGTCGACCCCCTGTGGGCTGCAGTGAGCAGTGGCCGCCCACCCTCCATGGGGACTCCCTCGGCTCCGCTGCACCCCCCCTGCGGGGGCCAGCGCCACTTCCAGCGTGGGAGGGAGACGCCACTCTACGCCCGGAGTCACCCGGCCCCCCAGCGGCGGCCGCAGAGGGGCCCCCGATTTGGAACGGGGTCCCCACCCGCCCGCCCCTGGGTCCGACCGGGGTCCGGGCTCATTTCGTCCGGGGTGGGAGGGGACACCGCGACCTCTCCCACCCCCCAAGGAACACCCCCGTAAAAATATTTCTCCCAGGAGGCGGGAGGACACGCGGGCCCTCCCGCTACACTACCCCGTCCCGCATCCGTCGCGCCGGGGGGGCAAATACCGAAAGCCGCTATCAGCCCCCCGCACCTCTTCCGGCGGCGGATCCCTGCGGCGTCGTCGCGTCCCACCTTTTTTTTTTTTTTTTTTTTTTTTTTTTAATAAGAGAGGAAATGCATTTGCGCACGCGCGGGTTGTTCCCTCATTCACTCTATTCGGCTGGTGAGGGCCCGGGCAGTGTGGGACTCATACCCGCCCTGAGGGGGCAGCCTGGCGCCCGTTTGGTGGAGGCAAACCCAAAGAGGCAACCCCAGAAGGGGGCAACCTGGCAACCCGACCCCAAAGGGTGGGGTTTAGCCCAAGAGTAGGTCACAGCCCAGAAGGGGCGACCTTGAGCAGGTTGTCCAGAGGGGACAGTCCTGCGGCTGGATATACTACCCACTAAAACCTCTCCCCTGTGTGGGCCGCCAGTACCTATTCATCCTTTGGGATATCTAACAGGTTACCAACGTAGCCACAACGGCGTTTTGGCAATTCAATGCATTTCGCATTATTCCGTCCTCCCGCAAAAACGCCATGTAACATGGGGCATCTGCGGATCCACGCCGTTGCACCTCCGATCTAGCGGTAAGGACATTTTAAACCTGAGAAATACACGCAGGAATTTTTCTTCAGCAACGGCCGGCACCGGGGCATCCTCCAGGATCGCGCCTCCCGGCGTGACCGCGCCACTCTTCGCCTGCCTAGTACTACCAGGACAGGGGTTGTACTTCAGCACGGCCAGGACAGGGACATCGTATCTCCACAGTTGACCGTGCCCCTCTTCGTCCTCCTGGTGGGTTGATATTGATGATGTGGCTTTTCCTAGATGTCATCACGCCCACCTGACCTGCCACGAGGACAGGCCGTTTTTCTTCAGCAACGATCGGCACCGGGGCATCCTCCAGGATCGCGCCTTCCCGGCGTGACCGCGCCACCTCTTCGCCTACCTAGCACTAATGCCAGGACAGGGGTTGTACTTCAGCACGGCCAGGACAGGGACATCGTATCTCCACAGTTGGCCGTGCCTCCGTGAACCTAACCTAACCTAACCTAACCTAACCTGACCTAACCTAACGTAACCTAACCTAACTTTTTTTTAAATATTTTGACAGGAAGAAAATACATTTACGTAAGCGAGGAACCCGTCAGGTTAGGAGGGGTCTCGGGCAGTGTGGGACTCAAAGGTACATACCAAAACAAGTTTCTCTGAGTTGGATCGTTACAGTACCCCAATACCCACTAAAAACTTGCTCCGTATCGGCCACAGATACCTCCGGCAACCCCAGAGGGCTTTAATGGAGAGCATTCTGTGTAGCCACGATGTTGCTTACACATCGACCGACTCGGACGAACTAAAGGCGTTCAGTCGTCCAAGAACGTCGCGGGTAAGCCCCAGCGCACCTCCGTTTATAAGGCAGACTATTTCGACCGACGGTGATTTCATTTAGCCACAGAAGGTATAGAGTGCGTTGGTGGACACTCTACAGCCGCTGTGCGTACACACCGCCGGAACTGTGCATTATCCTTGCAGAATCATTGCAACACACATTTGGGTGAGCAAAGCCTCTCCATGGGCGGATCTCAGCCTGGGAGAGGTCGCGAAAACCAAGGAGTGCTCGCATGAATGCGAGAGAAAGGAGAGCCCGAGCTGCTTGGACACCAGCGACCGCCTTCACACATTTGGGTGAGCTAAGCCGCTCGATGGGCGGATTTCGGCCTGGAATTGGTTACGCGCATTGAGGAATGCACGCATGATGGCGAGCGAAAGGAAGTCTTGGGTTGCCTGGACACCATCGACCGCAACACACATTTGGGTGATCTAAATCTCTCGATGGGCGAATTCCGGGCGTAGGAGAGGACGCGAAAAATTTTTCGAACGAAGGAATGCTCATGCGAAAGCACGCGGTTAGCGCTCGGAACGCTCGTGTCGTTTGTCACATGCATTCATCCATCCATTCAGTTCATTCAATTCTACACTACATGTGTGTAAGGGCACCGTAAGCGGAACGCTACGTATAGTGCGGATGCAATCAGAGAACCTAAGGGGAAGAGTAAGAAGGGTCGCGGTTCGCCGATAGTCGGACAGCAGAGAGGAAGGTTCAGGCCGGCCGGTCTCGATCCACTGCCGGCAGGTACAGTGCGAGGGAAAGCTCGAGCTCGGGATGCTGTGAAGAGCGAGCGCGAGAGAGGGGATCAAAGAAGAAGCCGCGAGTCGGAATCTGGCAGAGAGCCGAGACGCACGCGTAATGCGTCCGAGTTAGAGGTCACTGATTGGGGGTGGCGCGTCCTGTTAATGCGATTTTAATTGAATTTAATTTAATTGATGTAAGGAATTTAAAATGTCATAAATGTCAAATTTATCAAAATCTAAACTCTTACAGAAACTAGAATTGATATTTCGTGTTTTGAAGAACACATTAATATTATAATTAAGAATCTCATACCAACCAAAAACCTGAATTTTAAATTGCCATGAAATTAATTTTAAAGGTAATTAACATACAATTTTCGCCGAAAGAAAGTTGGTGCAGATTGCGTTCAGATTATTTGTTGGAGAGAGAGGTAGATGTTCGGGAAATGTAGCAGTATTTAAACTTGTATTTTCGAAATTTGAATTTTAGGGATTAGGCGCTAGAAGCTAGCAGTTTTAAGCGCCTCGTTGGGCGGGTGGGAGGCGCGTACTAATTGGTGATGAACGGATTACGTCACCCGCACGGAGGTAGCGGCCGAAACTGGTCAATGGATCAGCCGTCGGTCGGCGTCTAAAGGGGGTGCGAACGAACCGTGTTCGTGTACGAAGGGTCCGATACTGCCGATCTGAAGGGCTTGGCGCGCGATTCCTTTTTAGTCGCCTTTTACGACAAGCCGAGGAGGCTGGAGATATTCTGTAACCCCCCGCCTCCGGGGAGGATGGGATGTAGTTTTCCACAGTAAATGTGTTAGAGCTAGAAGTTTCCAGGATTTAAGATTAGTGACAAATTAAGCTTTATGATTTGGGGTCGTGAATTGTGTTGATGTTAGACTTGAGACCCGGGAGGAGTATGGATTTGGATTTTAAATTGAATTTAATTGAGGGTAGAGTTGATCGCGGAATCGTAGTCCAAAAGTAATTAAATATAATTTGTGCGGATGCGATGTAGATGACTAAATGCTCGTTATCTTAGAACTAAATTATGGGGAGGCTAAACATGGGTGATCAAGGAGAAGAATTGTACGTGAAATTAAGGGGGGTTCTGGAATCTTGAATTAAGATAACATAAACACATGAAACTGAAAGTTTAAAAGTAAAAGCCGATGTGTACAGTAGAATGGGTTGTGGATCTGAGCAGAATGTAAGAGGTGAAAATAGTGGAGAAATCAAAACATAAATAAAGAAATAAATGGAGGAATAGGGAAAAAGGACGGTAGAGAACAACGAACAAACAGCCAGAAACAGCTGTAAGCGGAAAGTTTGTAAAGCGGCTTACGTACATTTGGAGTTAAGCTGTACCAGGTGTCGGGTTAGGGTAGGCGATAAAGTAGGTGATGGGTAATCAACGGGCAATGAGGAGCAAGGCGCTAAAGGAGGCGACGTAGGGGGTAAAAAGCGGGTGCGAGGTCGCAAGAACAATAGAGTAATAGAGTGAAGTACAGTGAAGCAGTAAAGCAGAGTAAGGCAGTAGCATAAACTAGGAGGCCTGCTCGAGCGACCAGAAGGAGACAAAGGAGAATGGAATAATAAGGAAAAAAGAAGTCGGAGTTTTATTGTTCACGTGATGCGTAGCTGACAAAAAATAAATATGCAGGGGCACGCTGACGGCGCGGGAGTCATGTCGGAAAAGTACCCGTGCCTGACTATCAAGGTGTAGTGGGTGTGTAGGAGATGCCGCATGGAGGGAGCTACATATTCGCGTACAGCAGGAGGGTCCAAAAAATAGAGTAGATAGGGTCATGGTTCGTCGAGAGTCGGCCAGCAAGAGGAAGAATCGGGTCGATCGATCTCGCTCCACTTCCCAGCAGGTACAGCAAGAGGGAAAGATCAAGCACGGGATGCCGCAAAGAACGAGCGCTGGGGGGAGATCAGAGAAGAAGCCGCGAGTCGGGATCCGGAGGAGAGTCGAGACGCGAGCATAACGCGTCCGAGATTCGAGGGCGCTAATTGGAGATCGTACGCGCAGAAAATGCGATTTAAATTAAATTTGATTAAATTGATTAAGACGGAATTTGAAAAATGTAATAGAGTTCAAAGTTTAACAAAATCTAAAATTGGCAGGGAACTAGAATTGGTGATCCTCAGTTGAAGACCGCGATAATATTATTATTGAGAGTTGATACGGGTCAAACCTTGAATTTTAAACTTATCATTAAATACGGAGGTAATTAGATACAATTTCCGCGAGAGAAAGTTGGTGCGGATTGCTTTCAAAATTTGTTTCCAGAGAGAGAAGTAGGTGTTCGGAAAAAGGAGCATATCTTAGAATTGTATTATCAAGATTGGAATTTAAGATTAGACGTGAGAGCTAGAAGTATTAGGGCGCCTCGTCAGGCGGGTAAGAGGCACGTACAAGCAGGTGATGAGCGGATTACGTCACCCACTCACAGGTAGCGGCCGGAACCGGGTCAACGAGTCACCCATCAACCGGTGTCCGAAGGGATGCGAACGGGCCTCGTCCGTGCATGTCGGCTTGTTGCTGCCTATCTAGCGGGGCTAACGCGCGGTGCCCTTTAAGTCGCCTTTGATGACAGGCAAGGGAGGCTGGAGACGTATTCTGTAACCCCCGCCTCCAGGGGAAATTCAATTCCATATTTCAAATCCAGAGCCAGCAAAGAACCAGGACACGAACGTGATGAACCTGGAGTTTGAGGTTGCCGATTGGACAGTCGTGCAGCGCAGGAAATGCAATTATATTTCGGTTGATAGAATGTAGTTTGCATAAAAGAGTGGTGTTATAGTTCAACATTTCCAAATTAAGGACAACAGGGAGGTAGAGTTGATAATTCAATTCCTACTATGAATCTTACTAGTGATTAGAAGTTGAGAGGGCTTCGCTTAAATTGAGTTTTGTATTAACCGTGGGAGTGAAGCTAAGGGGCATAGATGTAAGTTCACAACATAGGATGCTGATCATATTTCAGGATTTAGGATCAGCAGAATGCAGAAACGATGTTCGCAGAGTGAAAGGTTACATAAGAGTTATGAGAGGTTTCGTACTCTGGTTTAGGTACATATGTGAGCTAGAAATTAGATTTAAGATTGGATAGATTCAACCGTTGATGAGCCGGTAATCTGTGTTGGTTTTCTTTAGCTGCTTGCCCAAGCAGTGCACAATTGAAGTTAGAGTATAATTGAGACTTCAGCAGGTCAGAGATCACCCGAACCGCGTGAGCCCACTCGTTGGATGCGAAGCGCCTCATCGAGAGATGGGAGAAACATGCGGACGAGCGGCGGAGCGAATTCCGCCGCCCGCTTGCGGGTGACGATAAAAACAGGTCAGTGGATCACCATCAGTCAACGTCCAAGGAGTGTGGCCAAGTCGCGCCCATGCACGTGAAACCCGCCGTTAGCTATAATAAGGACTTCGCGCGCGACCCCTTTT